>NW_026882111.1:0-37515 GCF_032173495.1 Musca vetustissima | reverse complement strand
ATTATTCACTTTAAGGAATTGGAACAAAATGTGTTACGTTTCAAAAACATTTCGAAGTAGCATTAAGTCCCCTGTTTTCACTTCAACTACAATTTTTCCTAAGTGGATTTCAATTTAAAAAATATAATGTTTAAGCGAGAATGCTATTTAAAATGGTTAAATAGTTAGCCTTTAATTTGAAAGGCCGTAGCCGTTGAAATCTGTCTACTCCTTTTTATTACACCCTTGTAATAGTATGAGGCTGACAGATTTCAACGGCCTTTGTTTACATTTTTGAGTTTGCGCCACCTTAAGGCATCTATATGTCAACAAGCATTAGTATGACTTGGTTAACTCTCGTTGTAACCTACTGGCCACACATATTGTTGTGATCGATCACCAGCGCTTAAATTGTAAGCCATCGTACATATTGTTGTACCATACAGGTAATATCGTTACCAATAAATACTCGGCATTGGTCGAAACCTTTTATTCATAAACATATTGTGTTTTATTTATTTCTTTTATTTTTGCTCACGAGTACGCATTGGGCATACTGACTCTATTGAGAGACTTTCGATTGCACTATACCTGCCAACCACCCAAGTCCCTATAGTGGGGACTTAACATATAAATTTGCTGCTTTTAGCAAAATTTTCCATAGGAATCCATATTTTTTCCTAAACATCTTTAATACTAAATGATAATTTAATATTTGCATTTGCCATTTGCCATTTGCCAATGTTTTCGGGTAAAACTAAATAGAAACAAGCAGTCAAGTTAGAGATATAAGTTTTTATCATAAATTTTATATTCCAAAAATACGTATGTATATTTGAAATGTGAACTGGTTGGTTTAGTTGTTATTTCATATATGCATGTGTTCGTGTTATTGTTTTTTCTTAAAGTGCAAAACTGTTAGAAGGGGACTGGATAGATAGAAGATACACATGCCGAAAAATTTAACATAATTTGGATACACATGCACAGTGGTTTCGAACCAAAAGATGTTCATTTAATAATCTAAGTCATTATGGACCTCAAAAATATTTTTATAAAATCCATGAAAATATATTTCAACAAAATATTCTAGAATGATGTGTGCTAAGTTTCGGTTTAGATTTAGACATAGCTCCTATATATTTTTTCTTCAGATTTTATTTAAATTATGCACTAAAGACCCAAAGTTTGTGCTATTTCCACAAAATGTTGTACAATGAATTGTAGTTAATATAAATAAATCCATGTCTCGTTGAAATCGGTTCAGATATAGATATAGCTTCTACATATATATTTTCGACGATTTTACAAAAAATTGACACAAAATTTTGCACAACGTACTGAAGTTAGTATAACCTAGAAGTTAGATATAAATTCTATACCAAACTGCCCAGGTGGTTCCGATGGGCACAAAATTGTGCACAACGTACTGAAGATACTATAACATAACGTGGGACAAGTTCTGTTTAAATCGGTTCAGATCTTAAGGTGCACAAAAAACTAAAAGTTAGGCCGTTTGCTACAAAATTTTTCACAACGTACTGAAATTAATATGGCCTAACGTTTGCCACGTTCTGTAGGAATCGGTTCTGATTTAGATATATTTCCCATATATAGTTTTGTACGATTTTAACTTAAAGTTAGGCCGATTGACACCAATAAAACCTAACAAACTCCTCAGGTGGGTCCGATGGGCACAAAATTGTGCACAACGTACGAGGAGTATATGAAGGCGTGAACTTTTCTTTAAATATTTCATATATTGAATTTTTAAAGAATATCCTTTGAAGGCCTTTAACAGGCGTGGACTTTTTTAAATATTATATTTATTGGATTTTTTAAATAATATAATTTTGAAGGCCTAAAGCAATGTGTGGACTTTTTAAAGAATATTTGTTAAATATATTTGTTTAGGCCTAAAATAAGGCGTGGATTTTTAAATGAAAAATGTTTTAAGGGCTATTAGGCCGTGGATTTTTTATTTAAAGAATATTTTTTCAAAGTTATGTCATTGAATATCTTCTGAAAATATGTTTTCACCCTCCAAGAATCTGGAATGACAATCTATAGTTACTTTTCCTAAACCATTAAAACTATTGTAAATAGGGAGGGTCCTTTTATATGGTAACTATTATGTTTATTGATAATTTTCTGAATGGATATACATATGTCAGCCGGCAACTGATGGAAATGGACCAACGATTTTTGGAAAGATATTTTTCAAGAAGCTGGGATGCAGAATTACAGCCAATATATTTGAAAAAAATTAAAAATCGGAATATAGAAAATGGGATCAGACCTATATATGGGAGTTATGAGAACCTTGAAAAATATATTTAAAAAGTCCACGCTTTACCCCGGCCTGGAATAATATTTTTAATGACTCTAAGCTTGTTATAGACCTGGAAAAGATATGTCTCAGAGCAATATTCGCCTGTTACAGAACTGGAAAAGATATGCCTTGCCTGTTACAAACGCTCAAATAATTTATAGACATTAAAAAAATATTCTTTAAAAAATCCACGCTCGTTATCGACTTAAAAAAATATTCTTTAAAAAATCCACGCTCGTTATCGATTTAAAAAAAATATATATTATTTAAAACAATTCACGCTTGTCATAGACCTTAACCTAATATTCTTTAAATAGTCCACGCTTTGTGTAGGTCCTTTTCGAAAATATTTTAAAAAAAAATCCACGCCTTATGTTGGTCGCTTTCAAATATATTCATCTTTACACATTTCTCTGATGAATTGATTTCACTGCTCTGTTAATCCTTCATGCTTATGCGCCAATTTCTTGTATAATTTGTATACCCTTCACCGCACTGTGGTACAGGGTATTATGTCTTTGTGCATATGTTTGTAACAGAGATAGACAAATGGTTCCTTTTGAGAATATGCATAGAATCACATTCTAAGTCGATTTATGCATGCCCGTCCGTCTGTCTGTCCATGTTAAATTGTAAACAAAGTACAGGTCGCATTTATTATCCGAATTGGATGAAATTTGGCATTCGTCACTTATTTGGGCCAAGGACGAACCCTATTGAATTTGGGAAAAATCGGTTCAGATATATATACATATATATATATGAGCGGACCGTGAAAATCGGTTCAGATTTAGATATAGCTCCCATATATAGCTTCGCCCGATTTTAGGTAAATAGTCCACTAAAATCCCTGGAAATCTTTTAATTCGCATGAATTTTGGCATAGTGTACTGAATTAAATCTAGAATGATGTGTGAAAAGTTTTGAGAAAATCGGTTCAGATTTAGATATAGCTCCCATATATAGCTTCGCCCGATTTTAGGTAAATAGTCCACTAAAGTCCTTGGAAATCTTTTTACTTGCACGAAATTTGGCACAGCGTAATGAATAAGGTCTATAATGATGTTTGCCAAGTTTCGTGAAAATATATATCATATATATCTTCGTCCGATTTAAGGTTAATTGTGTACCAAAGTCCCTATATATCTTTTGATTTGCACGAAATTTGGCACAGCGTACTAAATTAAGTATAGAATGATGTGTGCAAAGTTTCGTGAAAATCGCTTCAGATTTAGATATAGTCCCCATATATAGCATCGCCCATTTTAAGTAAATAGTCCACTAAAGTCCCTGAAAATCTTTTGATGTGCACGAAATTTGGCACAGAGTTATGAATAAGATCGAGAATGATGTCTGACAAGAATGATGTCTGTTTAGATTTAGATATAGCTCCCATATGTATTTTCATCCGATTTAAGGAAATTGGTGCACCAAAGACCCTATATATCTTTCGATTTGCAAGAATTTTGGTATAGGGTACTGAATTAAGTCTAGAATGATGTTGCTAAGCTTCGTGAAAAGATTCATAGCTAGGCCGATTGACACAACGTACTGATGTTATATAAATTAGTCTCTGGCAAGATACATATGTAAAATATACCCAAGTTGGTGAAGGGTATCATATAGTCGGCCCAGTCTGACTTTACTACTTTCCTTACTGGTTTTTTATATGTAGTTACGTCATTGAATATCTTGTGTTAAAAATTTTTCACCCGCCAAGAATCTTGAATTAACGTTAAAAATATTACAAATGGGAACGGTCTCTTTATATGGTGACTATTATGTTTATATATAATTTTCTGCATAGTTATACGTCAGCCTGCAACAATGTGAATGAAAGTCAAAAAATTGGCCTGGACATGGAAACGGACCACCGATTTCTGGAAAGATATTTTTCATCCTACAAGAACCTGGGATGCAAAATTTCAGCCACTTAGGTTGAACAATGAAAAATGAGAATATAGAAAATGGGATCGGACCTATATATGAAAGCTAGGAGAGCCATGAAAAATATATTTAAAAAGTCCACGCTTTACCCAGGTATGGAATGATGACTCCAAGCCTGTTATAGATATCGGGACAAATTAAAGATATAAAAAGTGATGCTGACTTCGAAAAAATGTTTTTTTTTTTTAAATCCACGCTAGTTATTGACCTCGAAACAATATTTAAAGAAATCAAGCCTTTTCAGACCTCAAAAAAGTAGTCTTTAAATAGTCCACGCCTTGTGTAGGTCCTTTTCGAAAATATTCTTTAAATATTTTCGGCTTGTGTTGGTCGTTTTCAAAAATATTCATCTTTACACATTTCTCCGATGAATTTATTTCACTGCTCTGTTAATCCTTCACGATTATGCGCCAATTTCTTGTATAATTTTTAATCGTTAATCAATGACCTAAATTTGTAATAAGCTGAAAGTGTTTTAAAAATTCCCTCTTGTCGAAGGAAGAGGTCATCCATCATCAACTCATTGGTGAAATCACTGTACTAAGCCAATGCCGAGTGTATCTCAAAGGATCTACAACAACAGGAAGAGGTATTTTTTTCTGACACACACAGGACGCATACTGTTGCCGTAGCTGGTAGTACCAACCATCCAGGAATAAACACAACAATTGTTGATGGCCCAGTGTGTGATGCAGAGGGAGGAAGGGAGCGAGGGTTAGCGAGAAAAACATCAAACACAAGGGATTCAAGTGCTGCTGCTGTTGGTACTCCTATGAATATGCAAAGTGACTTTTAAGTTGTTTATTTCCAACTTTGTTGTTGTTTATTTATTTTGTATTTTTGTTGTTGTTGTTTTTTTTTAGTTGAAACGGAAATCCAAAGAGTCAGAGAGCAGTGGCTCAGCAGTTACTCATCCGCATGTGAAGCCAGTTCTACACAAACAGCATCCCAAAATAATATAAAACAACAACAACCAAACCATCATCCCCATCCCAATTGAAGTTGCCGATTAAGATTTTATCGCAATTTAACATTTTAATGATGCAAAAAGACATTACATTTGCAAAATGTCTTTCTTCTGCTTGCTTATGGAGATTTTTTATTTCGAATTTTCTTCTTTCAGATTTCAAAGGAATATTTGCCGATTTTTTTTCTTCTAGAAGCAGATCAGCATCCAAATGAAAAAAAGACAAACAAAAAAAAAGAGGAGAACGTTAAGCTCCATTCAATTCCAGAGTCACTAAACAGGCTTTTCTTTGCTGTGAAACCGGCACTAACACAAAGAAGCCGATGATGATGATGATGTCTAGAATTTGGTACATACCTCTCAAAGCTGGACCGTATCACAGAGACAGAGAGAGAGAAAGAGAAAAACAAACGCCTTTAGCCTTTGATGAAGTGATTATCTTGGATGAAGTTTTCCTCTGTGTGTATGTGTGTGCGTGCCTTTACAAGATTTCACTTCACTTTAAATTTCTTTTTCAGAGATTTTTCTTTATCACCAGTTCCACTTGGTTTATTTGTTTGGTTTGCCTTTTGACCACAAATGCACACACATTTACACACCAACACACACACTCACTCAATTTTTTGTCGAACTTCGGACGAACTTTATTTTTTTATTTTTCGAACTTCTATGCAATCCAGCCAGCAAGTCGGTACGGCCAGTGGATTAATCGCAAGATGCACGTTTTCACCAAAGAATCAAAACGAACTGACCGCAAAAGAGTTTCTTTCTTTACTTTGGGGTCTGTGTTGTGACAGCGGTTTTAATGAATTTACATATGAAGGGGGGCAGTACAGGTGTTTGTGTGTGTGTGTGTCGCAGTGTGAGTACTAGAGTCGCCGCCCGGCACCACATGATTTCGTTGTGTCCTTTTGAAAGTAAAAGTAAAGAAACCGGCAAAGAATGACGTCGTTCGTTGTTGTTGTTGTTGTAGTAGTTGTTGGCGCTGCTTTCGCTTCAAACGTGTTGTTTATACAACGTAACTCTTGTACGGTCATACAATTTTCTATGGCGTTTTTTTATTTTTATTATTATTGTTTAGTTGCACTCATTTTAATTGTGTGGTTTTGGTTTTGCTACTTTTCCCTTTCGTTGGTAAGTTTCTACGAATATTTATTTAAATAGCGTCTGAGGTATTCTACACTGAGGATAAACTTAGTAGGGTAAGGAGAAATAAAAAAAAAACATTTTAAGGCCTATAATAAGCGGGGATTTTTTTACATATTTTTTTCAAGGTCTATATAAAGGCGTGGATTTTTATACCCTACACAACTATGTTGTCAGGGTATTATAGCTTTGTGCAGCCCCAAAAGTTTGTAACGCCGCGAAATATTGGTCCTAGACCCACCTTTAAGCATACAGATCGTCATATCTTGACCAGCTGAATCGATCTAGACATGTGTGTCCGTCCGTCTGTCCATTATAATTTTTAAATACGATACAGGCCACAGTTATGGACCAATCTTCACGAAATTTCGCATGTAGGATGGGTTCTGGCCAATGAAGACCCCTATTTGGTAAAGATCTGTTAATATTTAGGGGATGAAATGGACCAAAAACTTTATTTTTGTCTGATTTTCTGGTAGCTCCAGAGGCCGCAATTATGGCCCAAATTTCGAATTCGAATTTTTACATTAAGAAGGGGATCGGGCTAAAGAATAAGCATGCCTGTTTTGATAAAGATCGGTCAAAGCGGGTCAAATGGACCCTGACTTGTGTGAAAAATTACAAAATTTGTATTCTACAGCGTATATATTTAATCCTGAAGGACATCCAAGAAGTTGATAGTATAGCCAAGAGGTGTGGTTGGCCTTCAAATTGATACCATGTACTCGGATGCGGGAGTTACACTTAAATATTTAGATTTATTTATTTAGTAATCCATTACCCCAATATAGCGCTGATCGCTTTGATATTTTCCATGAGGATCCAGGTATGGTCAAAGACCACGCCTTTAGTTTTCGGTGAAGATCAGATAATAATATTGGGATGAGGTGGACCGAAAGCTTAATTTTTTGTGGGTTTTTTGAGTCGATATATAGGCCACACTTGAAAGCAGAACATTACAACACAACCCACGGTGAATTGAATCTGGACAAGTAATTAGCTGTACTAAATTTTAGTAATATTCGGAGAGTGCAACTATTGCGAAATATTGCCCAAGCTCAGAATATAGGACCACAGAATGTTAGATTTTCGAGGAAGTTGTGTAGGGTATCATATGGTCGTCGCCGTCCGACTATACTGCTTCGCTCACTGGTTTAAAATATTTTTTTCGTAGTGACGTAGGGAATGATAGATACCAAGCAACGGCTCTGATTGCCTTTAACATGGCGAAGCCCAGGCCTATCTAGGTCCCTCTTTCATCTCAATTGTGGACAATGACCTTCCCGCGTTGTCACCTAGTGTAGATTTTTCATCATCCGTTGAAATAGTGAGCTGATATGTGCCGCGAGATCACCCATAAGAACAATAAAAAATGGGTTGAGGCCCACACTCGGAAAATCCCTCCTACTATGAAAAAGCAAAGAAAAAGAAACCCCACATGTTGACGGCCACCGCTAACGTATAAAGGACCACGATCTTCGAATCTGCACTTGGAATCTGCGCACATTGTACAGAACAAGTGCAGTTTTCGCCTTGTACTCAAGAAGTGCAAAGCCGATATTATTGCCTTACGGGAAATGCGTTGGAAGGGGACTGGCGAAGTAAATCAGATGATTACGCTCTGTATTATAGCTGCCATGAAACGAGACATGAATTTGGCAGAGGATTTATGGTCTACATGAGAATAAAAGACCTCGTCTCCAGATTCACTCCAGTAGATCAGCGAATTGCTATAATCCTTATAAAAGCGAAGTTATTCTACATCAGTCTTATTTGCGACCATTCTCCGACGGAAGACAAAAATGAACAGACCAAGACATTGTTAACGAGTGCCTAGAAACTGCATATGACTGTTGCCCTGACCACGACATTAAAATTCTGCAAGGAGATTTTAATGCAAAAATCGGAAGGGAAAATATTTTTGGCCTCGCCGTCGGAAAATTCAGCCTCCATGAAGAAACATCCGACAACGACATGAGGTTGATTGCCTTCGCGGCAGCAAAAAATATAGTAATTGGCAGCACCAGATTCAAGCCTTTCGATATACACAAGGCCAACTGGATTTCTCCTGATAAAGCAACGATAAATCAAACTTATCATAATAGACGAAAGGCAGTCATCCAGTGTTTTAGACGTCCGATCGATCCAAGGAGCGATTATCGATTCGGATCATTACCTTGTGGCAGCCAAGGTTCGCACTTGTCTTAATGTTGCATCAAAGGTGCGATCTAACACAACACGGAAACTCGATGTCGAAAGCTGCAAACACAACAGTTAGCCGAGGCCTACTCCGCCCAACTTACCCAATTACTTGACCAAAGCACTTCTTGTCCCGATAATAGTATAGAAGCACAATGGCAAAGAATTCTCCACTCCCTACAAACTGCAGCAAAAGCAGCACTTGGGTACCAAAAACCACCATCAAGAAAACCGTTGTACGATCAGGAGTGTCTTAATGCTACTGAGGGAAAAACCCAGCGTACTCGTATAGGGCAACCCTGCAGACAGTAGCAACACGTAATGCGATGGAGAATTATTGGGAGAAAAGAAGAGAGGAGAAGCGTGTTTTAAGAAAAAACAAGAAAGAACAAAACAAGAAAAACGTGAGCGTGAGCAAATCGAGATGTACATGAGTCAGAATGAAGTCCGAAAATTCTACCAACGAGTAAAATACCAAACCGAATGCTCTGCTGCAGGCACATCCTCCTGTAGTGATGGAGATGGAAACCTGGTGACAGATACAGACAGCGTGTTGAGGATCTGGATGGAGCATTTTGAAAATATTCTGTTATCAAATAGTGGCGGTGAAAAAGATACCCCAGAACCAATAAGAGATGACAGTATAGAGTGTGTACCACCTAGCCAAGATGAGGTCGGAATAGCAATTAATCGGCTGAAGAATAATAAAGTAGAAGGAGCCGATGGGCTACAAGCCGAACTATTCAAGACTGGTGGTCAGATGCTGGTAAGGAGCATGCATCAGCTAATTTGTACAATTTGACTAAAGGAATGCATCTTCAATGATTTTAACCTCAGTATCCTGTGTCCCATGCACAAAAAGGAGAAAAGACGATATGTGCCAACTATAGAGAATAGAATAAGTCTCCTTCCTATCGCATATAAAATCAAGTGTGCTGTGTGAACGACTGAAACCAACGGTGAATGGCATTATTGAACCATACCAATGTGGCTTCAGGTCTGCCAAATCCACCATTGACAAGATTTTTACTCTGCGTCAAATCCTGGAAAATACCCACAAAAAACACATCGACACGTACCACCTATTTGTCGACTATAGAGCAGCATTCGACAGCCCTATCCGTTCAGAGGTGTTTAAAGCCATATCTACGTTCGACATTCCTGCAACATTAATACGGCTATGCATGATAACTTTAAGGGGCACAGGATCAGCAGTTAAAGTCGGAAAGGACCTCTCGGAGCCCTTTAATACCGAACGAGGATTCAGACAAGGTGACAGCTTGTCGTGTGACCTTTTTAACATCCTGCTGGAAAGCGCATACGAGACGCAAAGGTGAACAGAAATGGCACTCTGTACACCAAACAACACATGTCACTCGTCTACGCCGATGACATGGACATAATGGGCCGAACATTGCGAGCGGTAACATCAACCTTTGAGGAAATTGAGATGGAGTCTGCCAAAGTGGGTCTGGCAGTAAATGGCGAGAAGATCAAGCTGATGGTATTAACGCGCAAGACGTCCAGTAGATTCGGACCAACTGTGGAACTGTGGAGAACTACAGCTTCGAGGTAGTCAATGATTTTATATGCCATGGTACAGCCATAAACAAAACGAATGACATCAGTTTTGAAATTCGGAGAAGAATAGTGATGGCCAACAGATGATACTATGGTCGAAGTAATAGTTTAGAAGCAAGGCCACCTCTCTCCAGACCAAACTCACATTCTACAAGACGCCGATACTACCCGTATATGGATCTGAAGCATGGATACTTGCGCAAGCAGATGAGGCAGCTCTTTGAGTGTTTAAGAGAAAAATTCTCCAAAAGATCTATGGGCCGATCTGCGTTGACGGTGAGTATCGCCGTCGAATGGACCATGAGTTGTTCCAGCTATTCTCGGACATCGACATTGTATTGAGCTGCAGCAACTACGTTGACTAGGTCATGTTGTGAGAATGGATGAAGATGCCCCAGCCCAGAAGTCATATTAAAGCGAACCAGCTGATGGTTCACGCAGAAGGGGAAGACCACGAATAAGATGGAAATACCAAGTGGAAGACAACATTACCGAATATGGTCTTTCAAATTGAAAAAACTGCGCAACAGACCGACGTGCCTGGAAATCTTTTTTAAGCTCGGCTTATGGAACGAAAGTTCTGTCACAAGCCAGCTAAGTAAGTAAGTAAGCATTTTCAAGGCTTAGAAAAAGTGTGGGTTTTTAAAAACTCTTTTCCAAGGCTTAGCAAGGGCGTGGATTTTTTAAAAGTTATTTTTCAAGGCTTGCAAAGGCGTGGATTTTTAAAAACTATTTTTCAAGGCTTGGCAAAAGCGTGGATTTTTAAAAACTATTTTTCGAGGCTTGGCAAAAGCGTGGATTTAAAAAAAAAACTATTTTGCAAGGATTTTTTAAAAATTAGTTTTTAAATATTAGCAAAGTCGTGGATTTATTATAAATTAATATAAGTATATTTGAAAATAGTTTTATTTATTATTGAATCTTTTAAATATTCCCCCAGTGTATCACGTCGCTCAACAGGCCCCCAAAAATATTTATTTATATATATATAGAGCCACCACATCTACTCAAGTCATAACCAAATTCCCATTTACAGAGGTAATGTCTATATATACATACATACGAACGTGCCTTTGACTTACAACTACATTGAAATTTAATGTGCATAAAAAGGAGAATAGGAAAAAATAATCTACCTACTTACCGGAGGAGCTATAACTAAAACTTAACATTTACTCTGGCCAACATTGCGACATAAGCTGATTCGTATTTGTTGGGGGTTTTTTCTGGTTTTGGAATTTTGCTATTGTATTTCTTTTCTGCTCTGCTTGCGGCAAGTAGCAAAAGCAACAAAAACACACACACAGACACATAATACAAATTGGAAACGAAGGGAAGTAACGTGGAAAAAGTAAAAGTTGAAAAAAGGAAGTTGACCCCAATACCGAATAACACTAACATTACGACAACTGACGATGGCTACGACGTGGAGTTTTTTTTTTCGTTTTTCCTTTTAGATCGCCGTCACTTTACATGCCAAATAAACTCGACATGAATGCCTGCCTGCCTAGCTGGGCCGCAACGGCAGCAGCAACAACAACTCAACGCCCAACACCTGTCTTGACTGGTCCCAAATAAAAAAAAAAAAACAAAAACAGAGAGAACGAAAGAAAGAAGCTTTGTGTTACGTTTTTACACAATTTGTCACTAACACACACACATGGCCACAATAAAGAATAATACATTCGCACACACTCACATCCATTTGGCCGATGTAATCGCTGCCATATACAAAACATCAAGCTGCCAGGCAGCCAGCCTGCCATACCATGCATATGTAAATCGAGAGTGTACCTGATATTGAAACTTGTTCTCAATACCTAGCCTACATACCATGGGCCCATTCATAAAATGCCATTACCATTTTACCGCACCGCTCTGTCTCTTCTATCACTTGATGCCTCTTGGCTATTATCCTCCTCATCAGTTGGTAAAATATAGAAAGCAAAAGAAAAAACGTAATACTACAATAATAGAATGCTATGAAAATAAATTTCACTTTCATTTCATTACGAGTGAAATTTTTTCGGATTTTTTTCTTACGAAGTTCTCAGGCCATATGTGTGTGTGGTTGTGGTTATCGATGCAAATGTAGGAGATGTCGGCTTTTTTTCTATAAAATAAATTTAAAGCTATTAAATTTAAATCGGACATAAACAACCCAAACAGAAAATCATTCGTAGGGCTTAACAAAATTAAAAAATCCGCGTATTAAATATTCCATTGAAAGATAGGCCTTTAAAAATCCACGCTTCAGATATGCAATTAAAAATATATATATGCAAGCCAAGCTTAAAAAAGATTTGCAGCGCAGTTTTTCCAATTTGAAAGACCATATTGGGCAATGCTGTCTTCCACTTGGCCTTTTCATCTTATTTGCGGCCTTCCTCTTCTGCATGAACCATTGGTTCGCTTTCATATGCCTTCTGGGCTGGGGCATCTTCATCCATTCTCACAACATGACCTAGCCAACGTAGTCGCTGCAGCTCAATACGTCTAACAATGTCGATGTCCGAGAATAGCTAGTACAACTCATGGTTCATTCGATGGCGATATTCACCGTCAACGCAGATCGGCCCATAGATCTTTCGGAGAAATTTTCTCTCAAACACTCCAAGAGCTGCCTCATCTGCTTGCGTAAGTACCCATGCTTCAGATCCATATAACAGCACGGGTAGTATCAGCATCTTGTGGAGTGTGAGTTTGGTCTGGCGGGAGGTGGCCTTGCTTTTGAATTGTTTGCTCAGACCATAGTAGCGTCTGTTGGCCATCACTATCCTTCTCCGAATTTCAAAAATGATGTCATTCGTTTTGTTTATGGCGGTACCAAGGTATATAAAATGTTTGACTACCTCGAAGCTGTAGTTCTCCAGTTCCACAGTTAGTCCGAGTCTACTGGACGTCTTGCGCGTTGATACCATCAGCATGGTATTCTCGCTGTTTACTGCCAGACCCGCTTTGGCAGACTACTTCTCAATATGATCAAAGGTGGCTGTTACTGCTCTCAGTGTTCGACCCATTTGTCGATGTCATCGGCATAGGCGAGTAACATATGTCTCTCGTATGATCATTTCCAGAAGGATGTTAAAAAGGTCACACGGAAAACTGTCACCTAGTCTGAATCCTCGTTCGGTATTAAAAGGTTCCTAGAGGTGCTTTGCGACTTTAATAGCTGACCTTGTGCCACTTAAAGTTATTCTGCATATCCGTATTAATTTTGCAGGAATGCCAAACGCAGACATGGCTTTATACACCTCTGAACAGATAGGGCTGTCGAATGCGTAAAATGTGTCGATGTGTTTTTTGTGGGCTTTTTCCCGGATTTGGCGCAGAGTGAAAACCTGGTCGATGGTGGATTTGCCAGGTCTGAAGCCGCAATGGTATGGTCTAAGAATGTCATTGACAACTGGCTTCAGTTGTTCACACAGTACGCTGGATAGCACTTTATATGCGATGGGAAGGAGACTTATTCCTCTATAGTTGGCACATATCTTGTCTCCTTTTTTGTGCACGGGAGAGAGGCTGCTAAGGTTCCAATCATTGGGCATGCATTCTTCTAGCCAAGTTGTACTAATCAGCTGGTGCATGCTCCTTACCAGCATCTGACCACCAGTCTTGAATAGTTCGGCTTGTAACCCATCGGCACCTGCTGAATAATAAAGCATTCTTCAGCCGATTGATTTCTATTCTGACTTCATCTTGGCTAGGTGGTATACACTCTATACCGTCATCTATTATTGGTTCTCTTCACCGCTACAATTTGATACCAGAAGTTTTTAAAAATGCTCCTTCCAGATCCTCAGCACGCTGTCTGTAACTATCACCAGGGTTCCTTCTTCATCTCTACAGGAGGATGTGCTTGCACCAAAGCCTTCGGTTTTACCCGTTGGTAGAATTTTCGGACTTCATTGAACAACCCAAACAGAAAATCATTTGTTTCAGTTATTGTCAAAATTTTTGTTCTATTAAAGGTAATGGCCGGTTATTGTAATGACATGCTTTTTATAGGTATTAAATGGGTTATGGGCGTAGGGGATGATAGATACCAAGCAACGGCTCTGATTGGCTTTAACATGGCGAAGTCCAGTCTTGGTCCCTCTTTCATCTCAATTGTAGACACTGACCTCCACGTGGTGCCACCTGGGGTAGCTATTTTCATCACCCGATGAAATAGTGAGCCAATATGTGCTGCGAGTTCACCCATAAGAACTATAAAAAATGGATTGAGGCGTCGGGTCAGTTTCCCACACTCAGAAAACCCCTCCTACTATGAAAAAGCAAAGGAAAAGAAAACCAAACCCCCCTAATGCTGACGACCCCTGCAAACGTATAAACGACCACGATCTGCGAATCTGCACTTTGAATTTGAGCACCTTGTACCGAACAGGCACAGTTTTCGCTTTGGTGGATGTACTCAAGAAGTAAAAAGCCGACATTATTACCTTACAGGAAATGCGATGGAAAGGGACAGACGTAAGTAAATCAGACGATTACGCACTGTATTAATGCTGCCATGAAACGAGCCATGAATTTGGCTGCGGATTTATGGTGAACAGGAGAATAAAAGACCTCGTCTTCAGATTCACTCCAGTAGATGAGCGAATTGCTATAATACGCATAAAAGCGAAGTTCTTCTATATCAGTCTTATTTGCGCCCATGCTACGACCGAAGATAAAGATGAACAGACCAACGACATATTTTACGAGCGCCTAGAAACAGCATATGACCATTGCCCTGGCAATGACATTAAATTTCTGCTAGGAGATTTTAATGCAAAAATCGGAAGGAAAAATATCTTTGGCCCCATCGTCGGAAAATTCAGCCTCCATGAAGCCATTGATTGAGTTCGCGGCAGCAAAAAACATGGTAGTTAGCAGCATCAGATTCAAGCATCTCGATATACACAAGGCTACTCGGATTTCTCCCGATCGAACAACGAGAAATCAAATCGATCATTTTGTGATAGACGGAAGGCATTCATCCAGTGTTTTAGACGTCCGATCGATCCGGGGAGCGAATATCGATTCGAACCATTACCTTGTGGCAGCCAAGGTACGCACCCGTCTTAATGTAGCAGCAAGGGTGCGATCTAATGTAACACGGAAATTTGTCGTCGAAAAGGTGCAAAACAACAAATAGCAGAAGCCTACTCCGCTCAACTTACCCAACTGCTTAACGAAAGAACCCCTTGTCCCGATAATAATATAGAAGCACAGTGACAGAGAATTGCCCAATCCCTACAAACTGCAGCAAAAGCAACACTTGGGTACCAAAGACCACCATCAAGAAATCCATGGTACGATCAGGAGTGTCGTAATGCTACTGATATGAAAAACGCAGCGTATAGGGCAACCCTGCGGACAGTAGCAACACGTAATACGATGGAGAACTATCGGAAGAAAAGGAGAGAGGAGAAACGTATTTTCCGAAAAAAAGAAGGAAGAACAAGAAAAACGTGAGCGTGAGCAAATCGAGATGTACAGGCGTCAGAATGAAGTCCGAAAATTCTACAAACGGGTAAAACACCAAACAAAAGGCTTTGCTGAAGGCACATCCTCCTGTAGAGATGAAGAAGGAAACCTGGCGACAGATACAGACAGCGTGCTGAGGATCTTGAAACAGCATTTTGAAGAACTTCTTGTATCAAATAGTAGCGGTGAAGAGGGTACCCCAGAACCAATAAGAGATTACGGTATAGAGTATATACCACCTAGCCAAGATGATGTCAGAATAGAAATCAATCGGCTGAAGAATGCTTTATTATTCAGTAGGTGCTGATGGGTTACAAGCCGAACTATTCAATACTGGCGGTCATATGCTGATTATGATTGGAACCTCAGCATCCTGTGCCCCGTGCACAAAAAAGCAGACAAGACGGTATGTGCCAACTATAGAAGTCAAGTATCCTTCCCATCGCATATTAAGTGCTATCCCGCGTACTGTGTGAACAACTGCAGCCAATGGTCAATGACATTATTAGACCATACCAATGCGGCTTCAGACCTGGCAAATCCACCATCGACCAGATTTTCACTCTGTGGCAAATCCTGGAAAAAAACCACTAAAAAACACATCGACGCATTCCATTTATTCGTCGACTATTAAGCCGCATTCGACAGCGCTATCCGTTCAGAAGTGTATAAAGCCATGTCTGCGTTTGGCATTCCTGCAAAATTAATACGGCTATGCAGGATAACTTTAACTGGCACAAGATCAGCAGTTAAAGTCGGAAATGACCTCTCGGAGCCCTTTCATACCGAACGAAGATTCAGACAAGGTGACAGTTTGTCGTGTGACCTTTTTAACATCCTGCTGGAAAAGGTCATATGAGAGGCAAAAGTGAACAGAAATGGAACTCTGTATATCAAACAACACAACACATGAACTCTGTATATCAAACAAACATCGCCTACGCCGATGAAATCGACATAATGGGTCGAACATTGAGAACGGTAACAACGACCTTTGAACAAAATGAAAAGTAGTCTGCCAAAGTGGGTCTGGCAGTAAACGGCGAGAATACCATGCTGATGGTATCAAAGCGCAAGACGTCCAGTAGACTCGGACTAATTTTGGAACTTGAGAACTACAGCTTCGAGGTAGTCAAAAATTTTATATACCTTGGTACCGTCATAAACAAAACGAATGACATCAGTTTTGAAATTTGGAGAAGAATAGTGATGGCCAATAGACGCTACTATGGTCTGAGCAAACAATTCAAAAGCAAGGCCACCTCCCTCCAGACCAAACTCACACTCTATAAGACGCTGATACTACCGGTGCTCTTACATAGATCAGAAGCATGGGTACTTGCGCATGCAGATGAGGCAGCTCTTGGGGTGTTTGAGAGAAAAATTCTCCGAAAGATCTATGGGCCGATCTGCGTTGACGGTGAATATCGCCATCGATTGAACCATAAATTCATTGTTAGACATATTGTGCTGCAGCGACTACGTTGGCTAGGTCATGTTGTGAGAATGGATGAAGATGCCCCAGCCCACAAGGCATATAAAAGCGAACCAGCTGATGGTTTATGCAGAAGAGAAAGGCCACAAATAAGATGAAAAGACCAAGTGGAAGACAACATTGCCCAATATGGTCTTTCAAATTGGAAAAACTGCGCTGAAAATCTTTTCAAAGCTCGGCTTATGGAACGAAAGTTCTGTCACAAGCCAGCTAAGTAAGTAAATGGGTTATGTATTTCGGAATTTATGAATAAGGGTGGATTTTTGAAAGGCCTATCTATGTCTTGGATTTTGTAAAATCTATTTTTCAAGGGCCTATCTAAGATTTTTTAATTTCTTTAAAGCCTACCAAAGACGTGGATTTTTTCAACGCGCATGTTTAAGGTGTAGGTTATAAAAAAATTCAAAGGCCTACATAGGGTATGAATTTTATACGTGGATTAAAAAAAATCCTTTTTCAAATGCCTATCTAAGGCGTGCTTTTTAAAAATCATTTTTCAAAGGCCCATCTGAGGCGTGGATTTTAGGCTTGCTTTTTGTAAAAAAAATATGTTTAAGGTGTAGGTTAAAAAAATTCCGAGGCCTACCTAGGGTATGAATTTTATACAATTTTTTCAAAAGCCCATCTTTTGCGTGCTTTTTTAAAAATTATTTTTCAAAGGCCCATTTGAAGCGTGGATTTTAGGCGTGCTTTTAAAAAAAAATATGTCGCATTTTTTTACAATTTTATTTTCTCGCTTTACCTCTTTGCTTTTTATATTTATTGTCAATACATTAGTCAATTGTTGACTATACCTCAGCCCACTTTTTTTGATTTGACCCATATGTCATTCATACAAAAAACACTTTCTCCACTTCAACTAATTCTATGGATGAATTAAAAGGCAATCTAAGTAACGGTCTGCTACAAAAATTCCTTCTCAATTAGTAGACCGTTAATTGTATCCCTTCCCACCTGACAACCCCGGCCACTTAATAATATTGTAAAACAAATTTCTTCTAATTCAGTTACCTACAATATTTGAAATATACAAATCGATTAAAGGACTGTGTGTAAGAACATAATGAATCTAAAATAGTACATAATTACTAACCCTCATCAATTGTTGTTTTTGTAATTGAATAAACAATAACTACATACATACAATAACTATAACCAGGTCTATACATAGCCATTCTAATTGACCATGACACATACGAACGAGTCTATCCATTTGATTTCGATTCTTTAATAGACCAATGACCGACCAATAAAGGTGTTATAGGCCAAGTATCCATCCATTTAATGGCAAGCAATTGTGAGTTTATACATGGCCGGACATGTTTATGTCCAAATACAAGAACATCCATAAATAAATTCAAGCCTAATGAAACGACCGGAATGCGTTAAAAGCCATTTGTTTTAATGTTCACAACACTCGAAGTGCTTATTTCGAATAGCATATGGATGAGTGTGTGTGTGGAATATTGCATTTGCCAAGTATTTAATAAAGGGCCACCACTACTACTACCACCCAAATGGAATCCAACAATAATCAGAAATACATGAGCACACATACTAATACACAACACTTTCAGTTGGTTCTTATTTTTTTTCTGCAGAATTTTATGAATGACAATGGATATACCCTACAGTACTTGAAATGTTATGTTTTCTAAGTATAGCTTGAAACTTTGGTAATGCCTGAAAAAATAATCTTTAAACAAGTGAAAAAGCGTTAAGTTCCGGCGGACCGAACATTGGATACCCTCAACCATTGATATACTGACAGGTACTTGAAATGCTATATTTTCATTTCAAGTACCTGTCAGTATATCTATGGAAAATACCAAAAAGTGGACCTATACTGACATTTCTAGACCCTATGTTTCTTTGTATCAAAAAATGTAGATTTCTTCCAAACATAGTTCAGTATACTGTGCAAAATTTCGCGCAAATCGAAAGATATATATTAGGGCTTTGGTGCACCATTTACATAAAATCGGACAAAACTATATATGGGAGCTATATCTAACTCGGAACCGATTTTTATGAAATTTTGCACACATAATTCTGGACCTAATTCAGAACTCTGTGCCAAATTTCATGCAAATCGTAAGATATATAGGGACTTTGTTGTCCCATTAACCTTAAATCTGACGAAACTATATATGGGAACTATATATAAATCTGAACCGATTTTCAATAGGATTGGTCCTTGGACCAAATAAGTGAGCTGTGCCAAATTTCAACCAAATCGTGTCATAAATGCGACCTGTGCTTTGTTTACAATTTAACATATACAGACGGACGGACGGACATGCATAAATCGACTCAGAAAGTGATTCTATGCATATTCCCAAAGGAACCGTGCGTCTATCTCGTTTCCTTTAACCTGTTACAAACATATGCACAAAGACGTAATACCCTGTACCACAGTGTGTTAAAGGGTATAAAAAGGGGCTTATATGGGGACTACCTCAAAAAGGGGGAAATATTAATAATTTTTGGAACGGAGATTTGTTAACATATACGACTACAAAATACCAAATTGCAGCAAATTCGATTGAAAAACGCACTCAAGAACACCAAAATACCGAAAATTGGGGATATCCATATATGGGGCTGATACTGAAAATTACGATTTACCGTTATATGGGGGTACCAGAAAAAATGGACCGATATTTATAAATTTTAGTGGAGATATTTGGTACCCCATAAGAATCCAATGTAGAAAATTTCAGCGAATTCGGCTATAAAACGCGCTCATGAACCCCAAAATACCGAAAATTGGGGGTACCCTTATATGGTAGCTATGCCTAAACGTGGACCGATAAAACACATCTTCGAACTTGACCTGCCTGCAGACTCTATGCAAAATTTTGTCGATCTATCTCAATTCGTTTAGACGCTAGAGTGATTACAACAGACAGACGGATATGGCTATATAGTCATAGAATTTTACGCTGATCAAGAATATATCTACTTTATATGGTCGGAAATGATTATTTCGATGAGTTACAAACAGAAAAACTAAATTAATATACCCTCCATACTATGGTGGAGGGCATAAAAATGGGGATTACCCCTAAAAAGGGGTGAATATTAATAATTTTTGGTGGGCAGATTTGTTACCATATACGACTACAAAATACCACATTTCAGCGAATTCGATTAAAAAACGCGCTCCAGAACCTCAAAATATCGAAAATTGGGGGTACCCTTAAATAGGGGCTATCCGAAAATATGAACCCACATTTAAAATTTTTAGTGGAGAGATTTGCTACGCAAAAAGAACTCAATATACCAAATTTCAGCGAATTCAGTTGAAAAACGCGCTCAAGAACCTCAAAATACCGAAAATTGGAGGGTACCCTCATATGGGAGCTATGCCTAAACGTGGACCGATAAAGCCCATTTTCGAACTTGACCTGCCTGCAGACAAAAGACGACTCTATGCAAAATTTTGTCGATATATCTCAATTCGTTTAGACGCTATAGTGATTACAACAGACAGACGGACAGACAAACGGACATGGATTTTACTCTAATCAAGAATATATATACTTCATAGGGTCGGAAATGATTATTTCGATGAGCTACAAACGGAAAAACAAAATTTATATACCCTCCATACTATGGTGGAAGGTATAAAAATAGGGTATTGGAAAATCGTCCTTTATTTCGGTAGACCTCTTACTACAACTCATTCTTCATGCTCTTCAATTTAAATAAAAAATACCAAGAAACAAGCTTTTCGACAACCATTAAAGATTTAGCCCGAATGCAACAAAAAAAGTAACAGAAAGCAGAACACAGACCTTACAACAAAAAACAAACTACAACAATAAGGAAAATCCAAAAACAAGGCATTTCGTGATTTAAAAAATGCTTATGGCCCGGCCAATGGCCATTTCGTATCGTATAAGTAGGCAAATGGAGTAACACAACAAGTTGTGGCCAAAATACGTATTTGTGGTAATAACGTTAGTAGTTTAGTGTGTCAAGGTTTTTTCTTTTCCAAAAAAAAAAACTAAGGGAAAAAATATTGAAATTGTTTTGGTTTGGAATTTGAAGACACGAACAATGTTGGGGATATGTGGTTGTTAGGTCGGGTCGTTGCTATATATTAGCCTATGGCCAAACAAACACACTCTCATAGTGAACTACCACACAAAATTCCAACTAATCAAGAGCACTGGCCTCAAAAGAAATTGCGGGGAAAACAACAATTACAACAACACGAAGTGGAACTCGCAAAGTGTTACCGGAAATCAAGTGACCTACAAATCTAGAATAAAAACTTCTTTTGAACTTGCTTTGAATTTCCTTTCGAATCACTTCGTTTGGCTGTGAACTCAACAAAAAGGTAATTGAGATTGATTTTGGGTTCATTATTTCCCCGTATTATTTTTCTTTCATTTCATTTCGTTTTGATTTTATTTTAATTTTATTCACACACGAATTGACCAACTAAACCATCAGATTAATGTCCTTAATTATTTCGAAAAGACACACCACCCACACCGAAATACTTATTGTGGTTGTGGTTTGGGGGGGTACAATTAATTATGGCGAACACTTTGTGGCTGCATGTCGAAGTTTTCCATTCTGCAGGATTTTTTTTTCGAGGAAATGCCATTACCAATGCGACTCAATACATGTCGAATAAATGAATAGGAAGCGAAGATAAAGATGAAACAACAAAGATAGTAAAGGCATGAAATCTAAACATTGACAACTGGCAACATAACCAGGACATGTCATGATGCTTAGTTGAGGACAGCAAACTGTCCATGTTGTGTACTCTGACCACATAGTCAACATCATTGGAAAGGCAGAACAGTGGGCAATATACTAGGCGTAGATTTTTTTTGAAGGATTACCAACGGCGTGAATTTTTAAAGAATATTTTTTTCAAGGATTAACACAGGCATGGATTTTTTAAAGAATATTTTTAAAAAGGAAACCAAAAGGCGTGGATTTTTATAACATATTTTTCAAAAGGATAACCAAGAGGCGTGGATTTTTTAAAGAACATTTTTGAAAAAGGATAACCAAGAGGCGTTGATTTTTTAAAGAATATTTTTGAAAAGGATAACCAAGAGGCGTGGATTTTTTAAAGAATATTTTTTTGAAAAGGATAACCAAGAGGCGTGGATTTTTTAAAGAATATTTTTTTGAAAAGGATAACCAAGAGGCGTGGATTTTTATACCCTTCACCACATTGTGGTACAGAGTATTATGTCATTGTGCATATGTTTGTAACAGGCAAAAGGAAACGAGAAAGACCCATAGTTCCTTTTGAGAATATGCATAGAAGCACTTTCTGAGTCGATTTACGAATGTCCGTCTGTCCGTCCGTCTGTCCATGTTAAATTGTAAACAACATACAGGTCGCATTTATGATCCGAATTGGATGAAATTTGGCACAGGTCACTTAATTGGCCCAAGGACGAACCCTATTGAAATTGGAGAAAATCGGTCCACGTTTGGGCATAGCTCCCATATAAGGGTACCCCCAAATTTTCGGTATTTTGAGGTTCAGAGCGCGTTTTTAACTGAATTCGCTGAAATTTGGTACTTCGAGTTCTTATTGGGTAGCAAATCTTCCTACCAAAAATTATAAATAAAGGTCAATTTTTTCGGAGAGCCCCATATAACGGTACCCTCAATTTTCGGTATTTTCGGGTTCTTGGGCTTGTTTTATAACTGAATTCTCTGAAATTTTGTACATTGGGTTCTTATTGGGTACCAAATTAATCCACTAAAAATTATAAATATAGGTCCAGTTTTTCTGGTAGTCCCCATATAACGGTACCCCCAAATTTTTGATTTTGGCGTGGTGGTACAGGGTTTTTTTTGTGCATATGTTTGTAACAGGCAAAAATAATCGAGATAGACACATGGTTCCTTTTGAGAATATGCATAGAATCACTTTCTAAGTCGATTTATGCATGTCCGTTGTATTATCCGAATTGGATGAAATTTGATAACCAAAATTGGGAAAAATCGGCAGTGGATATATATATTAATTTAATGTAATATTTTTTAAAAAGGATAACTGCCAAGTTTCGTGAAAATCCGTCCAGATTTAGATATAGCTCCCATATATAGTTTAGTCCGATTTCATGTAAATGGTGCACTAAAATCCCTATATAACCTTCGATTTGCACGAAATTTGGCATAACGTACTGAATTGAGCCTAGAATTATATCTGCCAAGTTTCGTGAAAATCGGTCCAGTTTAAGATATAGCTCCCATATATAGTTTCGTCCGATTTCATGTAAATGGTGCACCAAAGTCCCTATATATCCTTCGATTTGCACAAAATTTGGCATAACGTACTGAATTGAGCCTAGAGTGATGTCTGCCCAGTTTGGAGAAAATCGATTCATATTTAGATATACCTCCCATATATAGTTTCGTCCAATTTAATGTAAATGGTGCCCCAAAGTCCCTATATATCTTTCGATTTGCACGAAATTTGGCATAACCTACTGAATTAAGCCTAGAAGGTTATGTCTGCCAAGTTTCAAGAAAATCGGTCCAGATTTAGATATAGCTCCCATATATAGTTTCGTCCGATTTCATGTAAATGGTGCCCCAAAGTCCCTTGGCCCAGATTTAGATATAGCTCCCATATACAGTTTCGTCCGATTTCATGTAAATGGTGCACCAAAGTCGCTATATATCTTTCGATTTGCACAAATTTTGCATAAAGTACTGAATTAAGCCTAGAGTGATGTCTGCCAAGTTTCGAGAAAATCGGTCCAGATTTCTATATAGCTCCCATATATAGTTTCGTCCGATTTCATGTAAATGGTGCACCAAAGTCCCTATATATCCTTCGATTTGCACGAGATTTGGCATAACGAACTGAGTTGAGCCTAGAGTGATGTCTGCCAAGTTTCGAGAAAATCGGTCCAGATTTCTATATAGCTCCCATATATAGTTTCGTCCGATTTCATGTAAATGGTGCACCAAAGTCGCTACATATCTTTCGACTTGCACGAAATATGAAAATTGGTCCAGATTTAGATATAGCTCCCTTTTATTATAGATTGATTTTAAGTAATTGACGCACCAAGGAACCAATAGGCTGATAGGAACAAAACTTTCTGAAATTAGAACAACCTAACCTGTGCAAGTTTGTTTCAAATCGCTTAAAATTTGGATAGAGCTTCCATATATATTTTCCCCCGGTTTCAAGTAAATTGGGCATCAAACTGCTCATGTTAGTCGGATTGGCATCAAATTTTGCACAACTTACAAAATTGGGCATAGAATTACGTAGTTGCGTTTTCTAGAAGTACAGACATAGCCCAACGGATGACCTTTTTATATTTGTTTGAAGTTTTTTTTATGGATAGATTTTTCAAGGATTACCAAAGGCGTGGATTTTTTTCATCCAATTTCATGTTAATAGTTTTTCAAGGATACCAAAGGCGTGGATTTTTTAAGGAATAGTTTTTCAAGGATAACCAAAGGCGTGGACTTTTTAAGGAATAGTTTTTCAAGGATTACCAAAGGCGTGGATTTTTTAAGGAATAGTTTTTCAAGGATTACCAAAGGCGTGGATTTTTTAAGGAATAGTTTTTCAAGGATTACCAAAGGCGTGGATTTTTTAAGGAATAGTTTTTCAAGGATTACCAAAGGCGTGGATTTTTTAAGGAATAGTTTTTCAAGGATTACCAAAGGCGTGGATTTTTTAAGGAATAGTTTTTCAAGGATTACCAAAGGCGTGGATTTTTTAAGGAATAGTTTTTCAAGGATTACCAAAGGCGTGGATTTTTTAAGGAATAGTTTTTCAAGGATTACCAAAGGCGTGGATTTTTTAAGGAATAGTTTTTCAAGGATTACCAAAGGCGTGGATTTTTTAAGGAATAGTTTTTCAAGGATTACCAAAGGCGTGGATTTTTTAAGGAATAGTTTTTCAAGGATTACCAAAGGCGTGGATTTTTTAAGGAATAGTTTTTCAAGGATTACCAAAGGCGTAGATTTTTTAAAGCATATTTTTTCAAGGATTACCAAAGGCGTGGATTTTTAAAGCATAGTTTTCAAGGATTACCAAAAGCGTGGATTTTTAAAGAATAGTTTTTTGATTTTTAAAGAATAGTTTTTCAAGGATTACCAAAGGCGTGGATTTTTTAAGGAATAGTTTTTCAAGGATTACCAAAGGCGTAGATTTTTTAAAGCATATTTTTTCTCCACTGTGAATAGCATTCGAAACCAAAAACTTCAATCACTCTGATGCCAAACTACATCAATGTGTGTTTTTCTCTCTCCATGTGTATGTATGAGTGTGAGTGGGTGTATTAGTGTGCAAAAATCTAAATTCAAAGCTGATGAAGGCAATTACATTTATACGTCGTCGCTTGTCAACCGCGTTCATCCATATGGGAGCAGAGCATAGAAACGAATTCAACTGGCATGTAATGCAAATGGAATTGAAAGTGGAAAGCGACAAACAACAACCAGAACCCACACTAACAACAACAAAACTAAAAAAAAAACACCGAAGACTTCATCACAAAATTTGCAAAAATGGAATGGAATAAACGCAGAAAAAAAGGACCAAGTCAACATGTTGTGTGTGGATGTGTTTGTCCTGCCGTGGCAGTGTTAAGATGGAAATGTAACTAAAATGACAGATAATGAATACTGTGTGTCAGAACAAGTGAAAAATGCAGCAACAACAACAAAAAACACCAACTTGACAATTTGTCATTGATTTATCTATCAATATAAATATTTAGAAAAAAAAAATTAAAATAAAAAAATATATTCGAAATAAATAAAAATTCGTTATGTTGGAAAAATCGAATAAAATTTCAGTTATGAAAAAATTAATTGGTTTGGGTGAAACAGAGGTCAAGCAGTCCAACGGCTATATTGTGCCACAAAATTCCACAAATAATTTCTATGAAAAGGCGGGTCTCATTGAAACAAAACCCAAAGAGAACACCACCCTAAATCAACTACAGAAGCCGCCTGCTAACCAGTGTCCTCATTGCGAAAACATGGCCAAGAATTTCCTCTACTTGGAAAGTTTGATACGGACAAATGCCGTGACTCATAACGGTAAATCAAAATGCTCTGTTTGCCATTCATCTCTGTGCTATTTGGAATATGTCAACAAAAGTATTTTGGAAGTTTTTGGTGATTTTGATTCGATTGCAAAGGCGGCAAAGGCATTTGGAAATGATCCCTCAAAAGCCATGAAGAAGATGAAGAGAACTGGTGACGGAGAAAAGAAATTCCCAAACAAAAAGCCATTAATGATGGACAATGTGGGCGATACTGCAAAATGTCTAACAAAGCCTATTTTGGCCAAGAAACAAATGAAGAGGATCATCACTCCCAGTAAACCCAAATCAAATGTGGAAAATTTAGAAAATTCTCAAATTGTCAGTAGTATGTCGGGACATGTGAGACCATCTAAGAAGAAGAGAGTGGGCAAGTTAATGCGCCACAAGCAGAATATAAGGAATTTTAGAAGCAAAGAATCAAGTGTCGCTTTGGGAAAGAAGTCAAATTCTAGTAAACGGAAATTATTTGTAAAAAAGCTAAAATCTGTAAAGTAAAATATTTTAACAGTTAGAAATGAATGGGGTATGAAAAAATAAAGTTGATGGAGTATGAAAAAATAAAGTTGATACAACAAAGAATCTTACCTTAAGGTTTTCAGCTTTGCTCAGAGGGAAAGGTTCAGACAGCAACATATAAATGATCTGAAAGAAAATAATATATTAGAATATAATGAAATGAATAAATATAAAATTTCGGATAGGACTGACTTTATGATACTATATGATGTGCATATAAAATACGCTCATGGAATTTTAAATCGGATTAAATAACGTTAAACAATATTTCAATCAGAATAAATTTATAAGCCTATTTAATCACCCACCTGTTTTTACCCCATATAAAAAACCAGTAAGGAAAGTAGTAAAGTCGGACGGGCCGACTATATGATACCCTTCACCACTATGGGTATATTAAACAGGACTATAACATAAAATTTGATGAAAAAAAATGTGATACTTATCTAAATGTGAATCTACCTAGATCTATCCATAAAGAATGTCAATCGACTTCAAACAAATATAAATAGGTCATCCGTTGGGCTATGTCTGCACTTCCAGAAAACGCAACTACGTAATTCTATGCTCAAGTTTGTAAGTTGTGCAAAATTTGATGTCAATCTGACTAACATGAGGAGTTTGATGCCCAATTTACTTGAAATCGGGCGAAAATATATATGGAAGCTCTATCCAAATATTGAGCGATTTCAAACAAACTTGTCACAGGTTAGGTTATACTAATTTCAGAACATTTTGTTCCTATTGGCTCCTTAGTACGTCAATTACTTAAAATCAATCTATAATAAAAGGGAGCTATATCACGAAACTTGGCAGACATCATTCTAGACTCAATTCAGTACGTTATGCCAAAATTCGTGCAACTCGAAAGATATTTAGCGACTTTGGTGGACCATTTACATCAAATCGGACGAAACTATATGTGGGAGCTATAACTAAATCTGGACCGATTTTCTCAAAACTTGGCAGACATCACTCTAGGCTTAATTCAGTACGTAATGCCAAATTTCGTGCAAATCAAAAGATATATAGGAAGTTTGGGCACAACTATATATGGGAGCTATATCTAAATCTGGACCGATTTTCACGAAACTTGGCAGACATCATTCTAGACCTAAATTATTAGGCTGTACCAAATTTCGTGCAAATCGAAAGATACATAGGGACTTTGGGGCACCATTTACATGAAATCGGACGAAACTATATATGGGAGCTATATCTAAATCTGGACCGATTTTCTCCAAACTTTGCATACATCACTCTAGGCTTAATACAACACGTTATACCAAATTTCGTGCAAATCAAAAGATATATAGGGACTTAGGGGCACCATTTACATGAAATCGGACGAAACTATATATGGGAGCTATATCTAAATCTGGACCGATTTTTCCGAAACTTTGCAGACATCATACTAGACCTAAATGATTAGGCTGTACCAAATTTCGTGCAGATCGAAAGATATATAGGGACCGTTTACATTAAATCGGTTAAATATATATATGGGAGCTATATCTAAATCTGAACCGATTTTTCCCAATTTCAATAGGGTTCGTCCTAGGGCCAAAGAAGTGACCTATGCCAAATTTCATCCAATTCGGATCATAAATGCGACCTGTACTTTGTTTACAATTTAACATGAACAGACAGACAGACGGACGGACGGACATCGACTTAGAAAGTGATTCTATGCATATTCTCAAAAGGAACCATGTGTCTATCTCGTTTCCTTTTGCCTGTTACAAACATATGCACAAAGACATAATACCCTGTACCACAGTGTGGTGAAGGGTATAATTATCCCTACGATCATTTTGTATTAATAATATGAGAGTCCGCGTTGAAAACGGCAATTGTCGGTCCATAGCTTGAAATAGTTCCCACATAAGGACAGCTTCATTAGTGATAATTTTCATGGGTTTGGTCATTCTTTTACACAGAATTGTTTGAATAGACAATATAGATTGTCGAAGTTTCGAAACAAATTTTTGATTTTTTAAAAAATGTTTCAAAATTTGTATACCCTACACAACCATATTGTCAGCAAATTATAGCATTGTGCAACTTCGAGAGTTTGAAACGCCGCGAAATATTGGTCCTATGACTAAAGGTGAGTCTACCTTTAGTCATATCTCGACCAGCAGAGTCGATCTAGACATGTGTGTCTGGCCGTCCGATACAGGCCTCAGTTATGGATCAAACGTCACGAAATTTTGCATGTATGATGGGTTCTGGCCAAAGAAGACCCCTATTGTGTTTGGTAATGATCCGTTAATATGTAGGGGAACTTTAATTTTGCCCTTTTTGTCTGGTCGCTCTAGAGACCACAATTATGACCCGAACACTACGAAGTGTTACACCAGGTAGGGAATCTGGCTAAAGAATAAACATGACTGTTTTAATGAAGATCTATCCATATTTATTTGGTGAAATGAAACCAGACTTTTGTGTGAAAAATTACTAAATTTGTATTCTATGGCGTATATATTTACTACAGAAGGACATAATATATCCTACTGGAGTTGCTGGCCTTGAAATTGAGACCATTTATATTGTTGTATGTAATCGGATGTGGGAGTTATACGTTCCGTGATGTTGATGTGATATTTAGAAGGAACAATGAATAGAAAACTTTATATTCTAGTCGCTCTAGAGATCATTATTACATGCAGAACATAACATATTTTATACGGTGAAGGGGATCCGAGGGTCAAATCAACCAAAATCTAAAGTGACCAAATTTTTATGTTATGGCGTAAATATTCGGCCCGTCCGACTATACTTTTCCGATCACTGGTCTTTTAATATTTGTTAGGGTTTTTAGGAAAGTATACATTTTTTTAGATTTGTATACCACTCTGTGGTACAGGGTATTACATCTTTGTGCATATGTTTGTAAGAGGCAAAAGGAATCGAGATAGACCCAAGGTTCGTTTTAAGAATATGCATATAATCACTTTCTGAGTCGATTTATGTCCTTCCGTCCGTCAGTCTGTTGATGTTAAATTGTAAACAAAGTACAGGTCGCAGTTATAATCCGATTTGGATGAAATTTGGTACAGCTCATTTATTTCGTCCAAGAAAAACCCCTATTGAAATTAGAGGATATTGGTTCAGATTTAGATATAGCTCCGATATATATTTTTGTCCGATTTTATGTTAATGGAGCACAAAAGACCCAATATATCCTTCGATTTACACGAAATTTGGCATAGTGTAATGAACTAAGTCTAGAATGATGTGTGCTAAGTTTCGTGAAAATCGGTTCAAATTTATATAGCTCCTATTTGTGTCAAGTTTTGTTGGAATCGGTTCAGCTTTAGATATAGCTCCCATATGTACTTTCGTCCGATTTTAAGTAAATGGTGCACCAAGACCTAAAATAAGGCCATAGGCACAAAACATACTGATGTTAGTATAACCTAACCTGTACCAAGTTTCCTTGAAATCGATTCAAAATTTGGATGTAGCTTTCAAATATATTTTCGTTCCATTTTAAGTAAATTGTGAACCAAACTCCTCATGTTTTTAAAATTGATCCACAATTTTGCACAACGTACAAAATAGAGCATAGAATGACGTAATTGCGTTTTGTAGAAATGCAGACATAGCGCATATATATGGTTTCGACAGAATTCATGTTAATAGGGCCCCAAATAATCAACGGGTGTCAGATTCAGATTTGCTTTGTTATATTGTCCCATTCTAAATAAATGACTCAATATCTGTCGAAATGACAAAATTGGGATAGGTTGCAGAATGACATGTTTATGGATTGGTTCATTCATCCAATTTCATGTTAATGGTTCCTCCAAAATGCGATGTCTGTTAGGATGCATCTGTTGAATATATCCCAAGTGGTGAAGGGTATCATAATGTCGGCCCTGTCCGACTTTACTACTTTCCTTTCTTGTTTAGGTCCCCGACTGTACTGCTCCGGTCACTAAATTTTAAATCTTTTTTAGGGTTTCTAGGAAGGCGTAATTTTTTTAAAATCTTTTTAGGGTCTCTAGGAAAGCGTAGATATTTTTTAAAGGTTTTTGCTCTATATAACGAAATCATTGAATTTGTTTTAAAGGGTTTTCCAATAAAAGTTTGACAGTTTTTATACCCTACACAACTATGTTGTCATGGTATTACAGCACTGTGCAGCCCCAAGAGTTTGTAACACCGCGAAATATTGGTCCTAGACCAACCTTTAAGTATACCGATCGTCATATCTCGACTAGCTGAGTCGATCTATACATGTGTGTCCGTCCGTCCGTCTGTCCGTCTGTCCATTATAATTTGTAAACACTATACAGGCCACAGTTATGCACCAATCTTCACGAAATTTTGCATGTAGGAAGGGTTTTGGCCAATGAAGACTCCTATTGTTTTTGGTAAAGATCGGTTAATATTTAGGGGATGAAATGGACCAAATACTTAATTTTTGTCGGTTTTTCTGGTCGCTCCAGAGGCCGCAATTATGGCCCAAAAATAAATATTTGCATGGAGAAGGGGATCGGGCCAAAGAATAAGCATGCATGTTTTGATAAAGATCGGTCAATATTTAGCGGGTCAAATGTGTGTTTTGTGTGAAAAATTACAAAATTTGTATTCTATAGAGTATATATTTACTCCTGAAGGACATAGACCCAAGAAGTTGATAGTATATCCAAGAGGAGTGGTTCACCTTTAAATTGATACCAAATATATGGTCGTATGTACTCGGATGTGGGAGTTACACGTAAATATTTTCTGGAGCTTACGTATTCATATATTATTTAATAACATATTGCCACAATAGAGGGGGGAAATATAGCGCTCATCGCTTTGAAAATTTCCTTGACGATCCAGGTATGGTCAAGGACAACGCCTATAATTTCTATGATGTTCAGATTAAAATTTTGGGATGAAGTGGACCCAAAACTAATTTTTTTGTATTTTTCTAGTCGATCTATAGGCTACAAAACCGAAAATAACAACACACGGTGGAGTGAATCTGGACAAGTAATTAGAAGGGCTGTAGAGAATATTGGCATATACGGAAAATATATTAGAGTGGAAGAGTTGATCTCTAATCGGCCAAGAGGGTGCAAATATCACGAAATATTGATCAGGTCGAAATAAACATACGCAAAAGTTAGAGTTCGGTGGTAGTTGTGTAGGGTATCATATGGTCGGCCCCGTCCGACTATACTGCTCCGCTCACTGGTTTATAAATAAACCCTTTTCAAAAATTTAACAAAACGTGTACCGAGACAGTAGATATTTGCCAAAATTTTCGACATTTCGCGTTCAGGTTAGCTTTGAGTTTTCCAACGTATACCAATGACTTGGCGGAGCCCAAAATCGAATGAACACGGCTAACAACCGACTAAAACGTATGGGCTAATGACCCATAGTTATTCTTGTGGATGCACATGTGGATTTTCTACTGACCAATAAGACATATTTTGCCTATTGACTCAAGATATTTTCACATTGGAATTCATCATATCGACCCATATTTATTAAGGCTTAGCAAAAATATTATGCAAATATTATTTTGTATACACTCCAACAAAAAGTGAACGTATTAGTCAATTCATTTGAGACATCTACCCCCAAATATTCGATATTTTGTGGATTTCGGGCTATTGGCTCAATTTTCAGGGTAGCTTCCATATAATTTCCATGTGGTTGTGTATTAAAGTGGAAAGGTATAAGGAGAAGTATTGTCGTATTGGCCCTATGTTCGAATTTAATGTAGGTTTGGAAAAATATTTATATGTGCAACTGAATACTTTATTTGGTTTATATGAAATTGGGAAGTTTCGCAATTTTGACTTGATATAGACTTGGTAAAAAATAACACTTGATATTGAATTTACAAAATACAAAGACATGTCTTTTTATACCCTTCACCACACTGTGGTACAGGGTATTATGTCTGTGTGCATATGTTTGTAACAGGCAAAACGAATCGAGATAGACTTTCGAATCACTTTCGGAGTCGATTTGTGCATATCCGCTTATCTGTCCATGTTTTCGTCCGATTTAATTTAAATGGCGTACCAAAGTCCCTGCATATCCTTCGACTTACACGAAATTTTGCATAGCGTACTGAATTAAGTCTAGAATGATGTGTGTTACGTTTCGTGAAAATCGGTTCAGATTTAGTTATAGCTCCCAAATATATTTTCGTCCGATTTAATATATTTCTTTCGATTTGCATGAAATTTGGCGTAACGTACTAAATTAAGTCTGGAATGATGTGTGTTAAGTTTCGTAAAAATCGCTTTTGATTTAGATATAGCTCCCATATATATTTTCGTCCGATGTTATGTAAATTGTGTACTAAATATCCAAAGTTTGTTTGATTGGCACACAATTTGTACCATGTACTGATGTTAATATATCGTAACCTCTGGCAAGTTTATTGAAATCAGTTCAGATTAAGATATATCTCCCAGATATATATTTTCGTAAAATTTTAGATAAATGCTGAAAGGGTTATATGTGAGCTATAACAAAACATGGACCCAGAGACCACATTTTCCATATCAGTATTCACTTTGACATTAAAATCATGTGAGCCAAATTTTAACAGCCTGCGTCAGTTAATGAGTTTATATTCAGTTTTTGGGTATATACTCGGGTATTTACCCATGTGTGTGAAGTATTATGAAACCATCCAGTTTGAATCTATTTAAAAACAGATCTGCCATATATATTTTCGTAAAATTTTAGATAAACGTGGGCTAGATATATGTGGGCTATATCAAAACATGGACCCAGAGACCACATTTTCCATATCAGTATTGACTTTGACATTAAAAACATGTGAGCCAAATTTTAACAGCCTGCGTCAGTTAATGAGATTATATTCAGTTTTTGGGTATATACTCGGGTATTTACCCACGTGTGTAAAGTATTATGAAACCATCCAGTTTGAATCTATTTAAAAACAGATATCCGAAAATAGGGTATACGATTTTGTATTAGGGATTCAATATAGTAAATACTCAAATAAATAGTCGCAAATGGGTATTTACCCACCTATGTGTATTTACCCGGTAAATACCATATCTAGACAACACACACTAGACAACAACACATATATGGCAACATATATCATTTATTTCGGCCACCAATATCGAAAATTCGAAATTACAGCTCCCGTTGGTGCTCGTCCCTATTCATTCAGAATAGGGGGAAGCGAAAACGCTTTAGGTAAGTTTTTGAATCGAATTGGCTCTAATTTGGCACTTCGAGTTCCCATTGGGTAACAAATCTCGCTCCCTACCCCTATTTATCGGTTCTTTTGACACACAAAAAATAAGTTCTTATTGGTTTAAAATCTTCCTACCATCTTTACTTTAAATAATTGAGGGTATGAAATGTTCAGTTCGGTTGAACTTAACGACGTTTTTTCAGTACGTTATGCTAAATTTCGTGCACCACATTTACATGAAATCGGACGAAACTATATATGGGAGCTATATCTAAATCTGGACCGATTTTCACGAAATCTGGACCGATTTTCAGACTTCATTCTAGATCTAAATGATTAGGCTGTACCAAATTTCGTACAAATCGAAAGATATATAGGGACTTTGGGGCATCATTTACATGAAATCGGACGAAACTATATATGGGAGCTATATCTAAATGAGGACCGATTTTCATGAAACTTGGCAGACATCATTCTAGGCTCAATTCAGTACGTTATGCCAAATTTCGGGTAAATCGAAGTATATATAGGGACTTTGGTGCATCATTTACATGAAATCGGACGAAACTATATATGGGAGCTATATCTAAATCTGAACCGATTTTCTCAAAACTTGGCAGACATCGTTCTAGACTCAATTCAGTACATTATGCCAAATTTCGTGCAAATCTAAAGATATATAGGGACTTTGGGCCACCATTTACATGAAATCGGACGAAAATATATGTGAGCTATGTCTAAATCTGGACCGATTTTCACGAAACTTGGCAGACTTCATTCTAGATTTAAATGATTAGGCTGTACCAAATTTCGTACAAATCGAAAGATATATAGGGACTTTGGGGCACCATTTACATGAAATCGGACGAAACTATATATGGGAGCTATATCTAAATGAGGACCGATTTTCATGAAACTTGGCAGACATCATTCTAGGCTCAATTCAGTACGTTATGCCAAATTTCGTGCAAATCGAAAGATACATAGGGACTTTGGGGCACCATTTACATGAAATCGGACGAAACTATATATGGGAGCTATATCTAAATCTGGACCAATTTTCTTGAAACTTGGCAGACATCACTCTAGGCTTAATTCAGTACGTTATGCCAAATTGCGTGCAAATCAAAAGATATATAGGGACTTTGGGGCACGATTTACATGAAATCGGACGAAACTATATATGGGAGCTATATCTAAATCTGGACCGATCTTCACGAAATTTGGCAGACGTCATTCTAGACCTAAATGATTAGGCTGTACCAAATTTCGTGCAAATCGAAAGATATATAGGGACCGTTTACATTAAATCTGTTAAATATATATATGGGAGCTATATCTTAATCTGAACCGATTTTTCCCAATTTCAATAGGGTTCGTCCTTGGGCCGAATAAGTGACCTGTGCCAAATTTCATCCAATTCGGATCATAAATGCGACCTGTACTTTGTTTACAATTTTACATGGACAGACAGACAGACAGACGGATGGACATGCATAAATCGACTTAGTAAGTGATTCTATGCATATTCTCAAAAGGAACCATGTGTCCATCTCGTTTCCTTTTGCCTGTTACAAACATATGCACAAAGACATAATACCCTGTACCACAGTGTGGCGAAGGGTATAAATATACATCCATATTTGTTCATATTATTTGATATTCTTGTTTGCCTTCAACTTCCTCCGGGGCGCATTAAAAAATAAATCCCAGCATGACCCCAATAAATTGCATTTCTATTAAGTGAAATAATCAACTTAAAGGTAAATGTAAATAGAATTACCGAATTAATGTAATTCGCAAATAAATACAGTGGCGAAAACAGAGATACAGAGAAGAAGATTAAACACAAACCCCAACGTAAATGGTCCAAGTGGTCAGAACCATGGACAATAATAACAACGAAAATAAACCCAACAAAATTCCTAAAATTCACAAAGTATACAAATTTCATTGTACAAAAATAAAAGTGACACAGAAAATGTGACGCACCGCCACAACAAAAAGCCATAGCCCCCGGCAACAGCAGAAGAACGTAGAGCAAATAAATAAAATCACACGGAAAGACAATTAGAAAGCCTCAAGTTAAATTTGACACAAATTAAAAAACAAAACACACCGACAAACACACCAAAAGGACAACGACACAAACACCAAATGGAACTAAAACCGAAACTAAAAACAACAACAAATACTTAAGTCTCGTAACTAACCGGACCGGCCGGGACCAATGGCCAGCAAAGCTTAGTGCAAAAATTGCCGCTAGGAAACTTCTCACTTTTCTTTGTGGCGCTGTGGTGGAGAAATACTCCTCAGCGAAAAAAGGGAACACAAAAATAAATCATGAAGGGACTGACTGGACCAAACGTTTTGCCAACAAATGCCTTACCCAATTTTCCCCGGCCTTTCTCTCTCACAAAAGTGTAAGGAAAAGCGAGGGAGGGGGGAATCCAACTGGATTTTTACGAATAAACAACACAAACGACAAAGTTGTCATTATGCAAATTTTTCACAAGGTATTTAAAAAGTTGTTTAGTTGGGAACGAGCGAGCATCGGCATAAAAAACGCAAGAAGAAATAAAATTATGGACTAACAATCCGACAGCCGGTGGTGGCGGTTGTGTTGTTGTGAAACCCCATAACTGTGAAACAAAATTAACAACAAACGCACACACATAAATACACCTAAAACAACCACTATAAAAATATTTTTGTTTTTGGACATGGCCCAATTTTAGAAAAAAAGTGGGGTAATTTGCTATGCTGTTACTGCTGTTATTTTAAACGGTACCGGAAGTAACAGGAACCATTAATTGTTATGTTCCGTTCCTCTCCAGCCGGTTTGTTATTTTTATGAATTTTAAATTACTAGCGAATAAAATTAAATAGAAAGTTTTTTTTCTAAAAAATAAAAAAAAACATAACAAAAATAAAAAATTAACTCTTTTCGTTAGATAAAAAGTGTATTAAAAAAATCTGGGTAAATATAACGCTCTAATTAAACCAGTAAGGAAAGTTCAAAAGTCGGACGGGGCTGACCATACAATACCCTTCACCACATTGGATACATACAAGAAATGCTCATATGTACAATATCCTTTTTTATAGATTAGACATAGCATCTTTGGAGGACCATTGAAATGGAATCGGACGAAATTAATTGAATACATAGATATTTGAACTAAATTAAAACAACCCATACACATACCAATCTGAAATTTATGAAAACTTGAAACTTTATATGGGACCTATATCTAAATCTGAACCGATTCCACCAAAACTTCGCATACAACAATCCAGATGTGCAAAATTTTGTCTTAATCTGGAAAATATTGGCAGTATTGTGCTTCATTGACATCAAATCGGACGAAACAATATATGGGAGCTATATCTAGATCTGAACCGATTTCAACAAAACACTGTATATGAACCGATTCCAGCGAAACTTCGCATACATCTATCTGGACCTAATTCAGTACTCTGTTCAACATTTTGTCACAATCGGACCAATATTGGCAGTATGGTGCTCCATTTCCATAAAATCGGACGAAACTATATATGGGAAATATATCTGAATCTGAACCGATTTCAACAAAACATTACACACATCAA
>NW_026882110.1:0-37685 GCF_032173495.1 Musca vetustissima | reverse complement strand
GGAAATTGTGGATACATCAATGAGATGACATTATTCGGGAAGGGTAGGGTGGTGGCTAATAAAAATTTTGTAACCCGAAGGATATTACTGAAAATAAATTGAAGGGCATTTTTTCTAAATTTTTTGAATTTATAGATTTAAATACTTTAATTAAATCTGTATGCAATGAAAGGGCTGTGGTGCGTATACGTTCTGACAATAGTTATACGCAACAGTACACTTTCATTGAAAAATGTTGAGGTCTACTGAGAGACGTGGATTTTTTTTTTTACAAATATTTCTTTAGAACTACAATCAGGCTTATTTTTATAAATTTGTTTTATAAGGACCAAAAACATGTGTAGATTTTTCAAAAATATTTTTATATTTTTTTTTTAAACCAAAATACAGGAGTGATTTTTTTTTTTAAATATTTAAAGAGAAGAGGATTTTAAGAAATAATTGTGGAGGACTACTGACAGGCGTGTATTTTGTAACTAGTGTGCGGAGCAGTATAGTCGGACGGGGTCGACCATACCATACCCTACACAACTACCACGGAACTCTAACTTTCTGCAGAATTTTATTCCGAGCCTGGACAATATGTCGCGATATTTGCTCCCTCTTGTCCGATAAGAGGTCAACTGAGGTCAACTTCCTTACACTGACATATATTCTGAGTATTGCTAATATTCAGTACAGCCGTCCTAATTACTTGTCCAGATTCCCTTCACCGTGAGTTTTGTTGTGATGTTCGGCTTATAATTGTGGCCTATACACCGACTAAAAAAAACAAAATTTTTGGTCAACATTATCCCAAAATTATTATCTGATCATCGCAACTGGAGTCTCATGTAAAATTTCAAAGCCATCAGCGCTCCCTCTAGTGTGGTAATGGGTTGCTAAATAATATCTGAGTACGTAAGCACCTACAAATATTTATGTGTAACTCCCACATCCGAGTACACATGACAATATAAATGGTATCAATTTAAAGGTCAACTACTCCTCTTGGATATTCTATCAGTTTCTCGCCATAGAATATAAATTCAAAACAAAACTTAGCACACATCATTCTAGCCTTAATTCAATACGCTATGACAAATTTCGTGGAAATCGAATGATTAAGGTCTCTGAACCAATTACCTAAAATCCGATGAAAATATATATGGGATCTGTATTTAAATCTGAACCGATTTTCACGAAACTCAGCACACATTATTATAGACGCAATTAAGTACGCTATGCCAAATTTCGTGCAAATCGAAAAAGATAAAAAGATATATAGGGTCTTTGGTGCACCAATTACCTTAAATCAGAATATATATATATATATATATATATATATATATATGGGAGCTATATCTAATTCTGAACCGATTGTCACGAAATTTGCACACATCATTCTAGACTTAATTCAGTACGCTGTGCCAAAATTCGAGGAAATCAAAAAATTTCCAGGGACTTTAATGGACTATTTACCTAAAATCGGGCGAAACTATATATGGGAGCTATATCTAAATTTGAACCAATTTTCACGAAACTTAGCACACATCCTTCTATACTTACACTTCATTACGCTGTGCTAAATTTCGTGCAAATCGAATGGTATTAAGGGACTTTGGTACACCATTTACCTTAAATCGGACGAAAATATATATGGGAGCTATATCCAAATCTGAACCGATTTTCACGAAACTTAGCACACATCATTCTATACCTAATTCATTACGCTGTGCCACATTTCGTGCAAATCGAATGAAATATAGGGACTTTGGTACATCATTTACCTTAAATCGGACAAAAATATATATGGGAGCTATATCTAAATCTGAACCGATTTTCACGAAACTTTGCACACATCTCTCTAGACTTTATTCATTGCGCTGTGCCAAATTTCGTGAAAATCGAAAGATATATAGGGACTTTGGTACATAATTTACATTAAATCGGGCGAAACTATATATGGTAGCTATATCTAAATCTGAACCGATTTTTCCCAATATCAGTGGAGTTCGTCCTTGGGTCAAACAAATGAGCTGTGCCAAATTTCATTCAATTCGGATCATAAATGCCACCTGTACTTTGTTAACGAAAATACATGGACGGATGGACATGCATAAATCGACTCAGATAGTGATTCTATGCATATTCTCAAAGGAACCATGTGTTTATCTCGTTTATTTTTGCCTGTTACAAACATATGCACAAAGACATAATACCCTGTGGTGAAGGGTATAAACAATAGGGGTCTTCATTGACCAGAACCGGTCCTACATCCAAAATGTCATGGTCTGTATCGTATTTACAAATTATAATGGACAGACGGACGGATGGACACACATGTCTAGATCGACTTAGCTAGTAGAGATATAACGGTATTCTTAATGCTGATCGGTATATTTAAAGCTGGGTTTAGGACCAATATTTTGCGGCGTTACAAACTCTTGGGGCTGCACAAAGCTATAATACCCTAACATCATAGTTGTGTAGGGTATAAAGATGTTTTTGAAGAATACCAACAGTGGTGGATTTGTTTTAAGGGAACCGCACCCATTCTCGATTTTAATTTTTCAAGATTTTCAATGGGCTGGTAAATCAATACCAATGCTTGTTAAGCTTTGTAACTTTGCACATATATATTTGAAGATTTAAAAGAGAAGAAAAAATATTTACAAAAAATTTTTGTTATTGTTTTGTTGTTGTTTTTTGTATTTAAAGAAAAGTCCTTATTTTGATGGCTTAAAAAATATTTTAAGATGTCTTTGGTTTTTGGAAAAATATTCTGAGGTGGCTAGGATTTCTAGAAAACATTTGTGAAGACATAAAATTAATTTATTACAAATAGGCATATGTGGCGTATACTTTGTGGCAACGCTTATACGCAACACCGTTTTTTTATTGCAAACATTTGAGGATCAACAAGCGGGGATCTTGGTATATTTTTAAGGTTTTCACATAGCGTGAATTTTAAATAAACCTTTTTTGGGATTCAAAATATGCGTGGATTTGAAAAAATATATTTCTGAGGTCTTAATAAAACGTGGGGTTTTAAAAACATACTTCTGAGTTATTACCACAGGTTTGGATTGTTTAAAAAATAGTTCTGTGATCTTAACAAAAATAGAATAAATAGTAACAAAAATAATTCTTATCCACAGGCGTGGATTTGCTAAAAATGTTTTTGAGGTCCTAACACAGGTTGAGATTAGTTTTAAACATTTGTGGATTTGTTAAAAATTGTCCCATCATTGACGTGGATTTCTTTAAATTTTTTTTTTTTTTAATTGTATTAGCAAATTGAATGCTAATTATTTAATAATTAATTGGCATATGTGACGAATACGTTGTGACAACACTTATACGCCCAACGAACTTTTAAGCCGTATGAGTTATGACAACGCTTATACGCCCAGCGTAGTTTTAAGGTATACGTTTGAAGGCCAAGAACATGAAATTAAGTTTAAAACATATTTTTTCAGTACTACCAACCGTTAATTTGTTTTAATTATTTAAGGTCTCGATGTTTTCAAAATAGTTTTTAGGTATTAATGTAGCCTCCAATTTGATAAATATATTTTTGAATTTTTATAAAAAGGCTTTCAATGATTTTTTTAAAAAACATATTTATGCATAAATATATCTTCAACATTTTTTCCATATTTATTTCTCTACAAGTAAGACATATATTTGCAGGTCCTTTAAGACAAAAAAAACATTGCAGTCATTGTGTGTGTGTAACGAAAAAAAAAAGTTTTTAATAACTTTCAATAAGTATTTTACAACACTTGTAAATGTTTAACAAGTCGATCTAAAGAGTTCTTTCTCTCTGTCACATAAAAGCATTCAACGACATAGACACACACGCACACATGTCGAACCATACATATTTTGAAGTTCAGGGATGGTCCAAAGAGGGGCGTAGAGGCTTGGCAAAAACGAACTGTAAACTGGTGACATAAATAACATATGAGAGTTACGGAATACTAGAAGCATTCGTTGTGGTGGTAACATTCAGCTATGGCAACCCCAGTCAGGAAGAGTCAACGAAAGACCTCATTAAATAGTTTTATGACAAATACATAGAAACTTCAAGAAGAAGCTGGAGAAGAACAAGACGCCAACAGCAGCAGCAGAGTTTTGCTTTCTTCGTTGATGTTACAATCCGACATCAACTTCAACTTTCAACATTGCCCGAAACATCAATTCATATGAATCATACAAAAAATTGTAGCCAAAGGAAAGAAAATGGAAACTATGCTCCATACACGTATATATGTAAGACACACACACATGAGAATGTGTGTGTGTGTGACATATATTTCATTCTCTCTGTATGAAAGAAAAAAAAAATGTCGCTGTGTAATGTATTTGTACATAACTTTAAACTACTTTTGCACAAAGTGTGTAGTAGTAAAAGTAAAAGACAAGTAAAAACTGTTTAACTCAATTTTAAGTAGTTGCAAAATTTATGGATTAATTTCTTGAAATGTACAGAAACTTCAAGTTTATGTGCACATGTACACAAACGGATACATACACATATGCAGGCCAATTTCCATATAAAAAATTAATAGTTGTAATGTTGACAAGTTTTTTGTATTTGCAAATAACTACTTGTAGTTATATAGTTTTGTAACCTAATTGAGCCTAACCGTATGCTATACTTTCTCTTGAGGAAGAAGAAGAAAAAAACAAAAATGGGGAGTAGGAGGTAAATTAGCATCATTCAAATAAAAGTTTTTGGGAAATAGTTGCAATGAAAGGTTTTTAAAAAAAGTTATCAGGGCTTGTTGTTGGCACAAGAAAAAAACATTTAAAAAATTTTAGTTTGAAGTTCGGAAAAAAAAATATTTTTTAAAAAGCCCGTCTTATTGTTGGTCCAAGAAAAAAGGAAATAGTTTAAAAAATAAATCCAGGCCTTAAAATATTACACAAAAATTCACGTCCCCGCAAAATATTAAAAAAAATCACACCCTCTGTAGTCTCTAAAATTAGCTTAGAAAGAGGGTGCGTATAAATGCTGTCAAAACGTATACGTCACCAATGACTATAATTATTAATTTAAATAATGGTTGCTACTTTATCCGTATATCTAATCAATCCACGTGTGTATTAGGACCTCATATTATGAGCTATTTTTAAACAATCCAAAACTCAATCAATGTTTTTAATACATCAACGCCTTCCGGTAGTCATCAAAAAAAAAAAAAAATAGTAGTCTTCAAAAATGGTTTTCCAGAGATCCAATGAAGAAACCATACCGAGACATGATCTTTTAATGCCTACCATCAGGAGTGGATTTTTTAAAAATATTATTTAGAGATTTTTTTAAACATATTTTTAAGGATCTACAATGAGTCGTGGATTTTTTAAACATATTTTTAAGGGTCTACAATAAGGCGTGGAATTTTTAAGACATATTTTTAAGAGTCTACAATGAGGCGTGAATTTTTTAAACATATTTCTATACCTTACACAACTATGTTGTCAGGGTATTATAGCTTTGTGCAGCCCCAAGAGTTTGTAACGCAGCGAAATATTGGTATACCGATCTCTTATCTCGACTAGCTGAGTCGATCTAGACATGTGTATCCGTCCGTCCGTCCATTATAATTTGTAAACACGATAGAGGCCACAGTTATGGACCAATCTTCACGAAATTTTGCATGTAGCATGGGTTCTGGCCAATGAAGACCCCTATTGTTTTTGGAAAAGATCGGTTAATATATAGGGGATGATATGGACCAAATATTTAATTTTTGTCGGTTTTTCTGTTCGCTCTAGAGGCCGCAACAATGGTCCGAACATCCTGAAATTTTACATGGGGAAGGGGATCGGGCCAAAGAATAAGCATGCCTTCTTTGGTAAAGATTGGTCCATAATTAGCGGGTCAAATAGACCCTAACTTTTGTGTGAAAAATTACAAAATTTGTATTATATGGCGTATATATTTGCCCCTGAAGGACATAGAGCCGAGAAGTTGATAGTATATCCATGAGGAGTTGTTGACCTTTAAATTGATACAAATTACATTGTCGTAGGTACGCGGGTGTGGGAGTTACACTTAAATATTTACAGGAGGTTACGTACTGAGATATTATTTAGTAACCCATTACCACACTAGAGGGCGGAAATATAGCGCTGATCGCTTTGAAATTTTCCATGACGATCCCGGCATGGTCAATGACAACGCCTATAATTTTCGGCGATGATCAGATAATAATTTTGTATGAAGTGGACCGACAACTTAATTTTTTTTTTAAGTCGATCTGTAAGCCACAATTATAAGCCGAACATCACAACACATATCACGGTGAAGGGAATCTGGACAAGTAATTAGAAAAGCTGTACTGAATATTAATAATAGTCGGAAAAATGTCTGTGTAAGGATGAAGTGTGGTTCACCTATAAACAGGCAAGAGTGTGCAAATATCACGAAATTTTGCCCTGGCTCGCAATATACATCCGCAGAAAGATAGATGTCCGGGGTAGATGTGTAGGGTATCGTATGGTCGGCCTCGTCCGACTATACTGCTCCGCTCACTGGTTTAAAAGTAAGAGGTAAATGATGCACCAAAGTACCTATATATCATTCGATTTGCACGAAATTTGGTATAGCGTACTTAATTAATCCTAGAGTTAAGTGTGTTAAGTTTCGTGAAAATCGGTTCAGATTTAGATGTAGTTCCCATAATATACAGTTTGGTCCGATTTTAGGTTAATAGTGCACCAAAGTCCCTATATGTCATTCGATTTGCACGAAATTTGGCATATCGTACTAAATTGAGTCTAGAGTGATGGGTGGTGATTTTCGTGAAAATCGATTCAGATTTAGATATAGCTCCCATATATATTTTTTCTGATTTAAAATAAATGGTACACCAAAGTCCCTAAAAATCATTTGATTTACACGAAATTTGGTATAGCTTACTAAATTAAGTCTATTATGACGTGTGCTAAGTTTCGTGAAAATCGGTTCACATTTAGATATAGCTCCCATATATATTTTCGTTCGATTTTAGATAAATAGAGCACCGATTTACAATAAATGGGACACCAAAGCCCTATATATCTTTCGATTTGCACGAAATTTGGCTTGGAGTTCTGAATTGAGTGTAGAATGATGTGTGGTGAGTTTCGTGAAAATCCGTTTAGATTTAGATATAGCTCCCATATATATTTTTGTCCGATTTAAGGTAAATGGTGCACCAACTTACCTATATATCATTCGATTTGCTCGAAATTTGTTAAAGCGTACTAAGTTAAGTCCTGAGTAAAGTGTGATAAGATTCGTGAAAATCGGTTCAGATTTAGATATAGCTCCCATAATATATAGTTTCGTCCGATTTTAGGTTAATAGTGCACCAAAGTCCCCATATATTTATCGATTTGCACGAAATTTGGCATAGCGTACTGAATAAACCCCAGAACGATGTGTGTTAAGTTTCTTGAAAATCGATTCAGATTTAGATATAGCTCTCATATATAGTTTCGTCCGGTTTAAGATAAATGGTACCGAAGTCCCTATATATCATTAGATTTTGACGAAATTTGGCATGGCGTGATGAATTTAGTCCAGAATGATGAGTGGTGTATTTTGGGAAAATCGGTTCAGATTTCGATATAGCTCCCACACATCCATACATATTCGTCCGATTGTACATAAGTGGTGCACCAAATACCTAATGTTAGCTTCCATATGTATTTCGAACGGGTGTCTGATTGAAAACCAAATTTTTAATACTGAATAGCATGTATCAATTTTGCTATAACTCGTTTTCCATAAATTTGTCCCATGGTCTAAATCTGCCCGAATGAAGTTAAATTTAACATAGGTTGCATAAAAGACATGAGTGTGTTCCTTTGAGAGAACATTGACATGCAATTGTAATGATATATATGTAGAATATACCCAAATTGCTGAAGGGTATCATATAGTCGGCCCAGTCCGACTTTACTGCTTTCCTTACTGGTTAAAATTATTTTTAATGGTCTACAATAAGGTGTGGATTTTTTAAAAAATATTTTTACATTTGATTTGAAACCAATTTCAATTTCATTACCGAAATTTCGTTTGCAGTCAAGTGCATTTGTAGGCCAAAAATTCCCTTGAAACACTCACCCATATATATATTTTTCGAAACAAATAAATAATCAAATTGAATACAAGTTATAAATCCAATTTATAGTAACTAAAGTACCATTTACCTTTGTTCCCCTTCCCCCACCACACAATTTCCGTTTCCGTTCATCTCACCACCATTACTAACTAGCATTTCATTGCAGTAACGGCAACGGTAACTACGGCCAGTCAAAGTGAATAAAAATTGTGTGAAGTTATTTAAACTTTTGTATTTGTGGGTATGTGAGGGTTGGGTGGTCGGTCGGTCGATCAAGCCCTTGAAATAGAATTTACCGCCAGGAATTTCAACAACAATATCATCACCACCACCAGAAGCAGCATCAATCGTCATAGTTTGTTGTTGTTGTTGTTGGCATGCAACTCAATTCCGCAACAGCAACAACAACACCAACAAAACAATTTCGAAATAACCAAAACGAACGACCACACAATGTTAACAATTGTATGCCGCACGGAAAAAAGTGTGTGGGGGCGTAACACCAACCAACCGAACTTTCCTCTCTCTCTCTCGCTCTCTCTTTCTTTCTGTCTTCCCCTTTTGTAGTTTTGTACCCCCCAACACCGTTTGTTTAAAACGTGTTGAAAGTTATTTTTGCCATAACTATTAAGTAAGTTAAATAAAATGTTGCATACATTTTGGCGTTTTGACTTTCACCACCTTCTCATTTTTACGTTACGAGTTTGAATAAAAATTTTGTTTAACTTGTGGTGAAAATCGGAACGTAAGGGTTGGTAAAAATTATTTTTTTATTATTTTTATAAAAAACCGTTAATTATTTTTTAAACAAAAATTCGATTAAGAAAGACTTTTTATAGAAAAAATATTTTTTCTCTAAAAATTTGTACCTTCAGGTAGACCCCTCGCATAAAAATTACCAAGTTCATTGAGTAGTTTTTAGCTAGGTGTGTTTGGTTGCACCAACCAAATTACAACAGTGTTTTTGTTAAACGTTTTGAAGAGGACCTCTATTGAAAAAAAAAACGTTGAGAGGTGGGCGGAGGAAATTTATTTTTGTGGAAATAGAAATGACTGCAACAATTACTACTGCATCATTTGTATAACAAACAACATGAAATAAAAATTCATAAATAACTAAAAGCAGCAACAAAAACAACAATTTGGTTGGGTGGAAAAACTACAAAACACTTTAGAACAAGGAAGCCGTCAGCCAGCAACCAACAAATAGCAGGTGGGCCATTATCCGCACCACCACCACAATAACACAAAGCATTTACAAGCGTTTCAAAATGTAAACACAACAGAGTTGTTGATGTTGAAATAATAGTTTGGTCAGGTAACTTTGTTGTTGCCGAATTTTTTTGCTTCATGTTCTTTCTGTTTTGGGCTTTTGTGTGTTACACTGGGTTTATGTTGCCTTTACACGTCATCCATCTTTGCAAGCTGAGTTGTGGAATTATTGTTTGTTATGTTTTATTTTTTTGGGGGGAAAATATTTGAAATGTTACTTTTCAAGTGAAAGGAAAATATTCAAATTCGGTTTTTGTTTTCTTGTTTTGAATGACAACTTGATGCAGGTAGTTGAAATGCTGTATTGTAATCAGGGGAAAATGTTGAATATTTTTACCTCGTGATTTTAAGAGAAGAACATTTTCTTTAGATCTAAAAAAATACATTTTTAGGACCTTCAGTAGTATTGGAGGGTTATTTGGGATACCATTTGTATTTTGTTTTTGCAAAATAGTCAGGCTGAATCCCAGTTTGTTGTTTTTATAAAACGAATTTCTCATTCGGGTCGTATCGCTGGTTACGTAAGAACTTCGAATTGTCACAAGAGACATTTGGGTTTGAAAGGTTTTTTTTGTAAAGAAGCTATTAATAGCTTCTGGGGAGAATATCCCAACAAAAAACTAAGGGAACTGATGAGGATCAGTGGCGAGATCCGAAACTATAGTCTTCCCTGCCTTACCCCTCGGCGGACAATGTCATACATTCCCCACTAATAAATAGTTGTTTTTTATAAAAACAACAAACTGGGATTCAGCCTTACTATTTTGCAAAAACAAAATTTTTAGGACCTTAAGAAAATATTTTTAAGAAATCCATGCCTGTCTAGGGTCCTTAAACACATATATTTAAAAAATCCAAAAAAAACCCTAAGAATATCTAAAACAATCCCGCCTGCCTAAAGACTCGCCATTTCATCCCATAAAATTTAACAGATTTTACCAAAAACGATGGGGGTCTTCATTCGGTAGAACCCATCCTACAAGCCAAATTTAATAAAGATGGTTCCATAACTATGATCTGTATCATGTTTATAAATTATAATGGACAGACGGACGAACGGACACACATGTCTAGATCAGCTAGTCGAGATATGACTGTGGGTATACCTAAAGATGGGTCTAGGACCAGTATTTCGCGGGGCTACAAACTCATGGGGCTGCACAAAACTACAATACCCTGACAAAAAATATTTGAGACCCTAAAAAAATATTTTTTAAATATCCACGCATCTGTTGGGACTTTATTATTTTTACTCATTTTTTAAAACATCCAAATCTGAAAAAAAAAAAATTTAAAGCAGTGAGTGGAGCAGTATAGTCGGACGAGACGACCACACGATACCCTACACAACTACCGCGGAACTCTAACTTTCCGCGGCTGTTTATTCTGAGCCTGGGCAATATTTCGTGATATTTGCACCCAATTGCCCGATTAGATATAACAGTACCTCTTCCGTACACTGACATATATTCGGAATATTACTAATATTCAGTACAACCCTTCTAATTACTTGTTCAGATACCTTGTGATCTTCGGCTTATAATTGTGGCCTACAGATCGACTCAAAAAAAATAATTTTTCGGTCCACTTCATCCCAAAATTATTATCTGATCATCACCAAAAGTTATAGGCGTTGTCCTTGACCATAACTGGAACCTCATGGAACATTGCAAAGCGATCAGTGGTAATGGGTTACTAAATAATATCTCAATACGTAAGCACCTATAAATATTTACGTGTAACACCCACATCCGAGTACATACAACAATATAATTGATGTCAATTTAAAGGTCAACCACTCCTCTTGGATATACTAACAAATTCTCGGGTCTATGTCCTTCAGAAGTAAATATATCCGCCATAGAATACAAATTTTGTGATTTTTCACACAAAAGTCTGGGTCCATTTGACTCGCTAAATACTGACCGATCTTCATCAAAACAGGCATGCTTATTATTTGGTCCAGTCCCCTTCACCATGTTAAAACCAATAAGGAAAGTAGTAAAGTCGGACTGGACCGACTATATGATACCCTTCACAACTTTATGAATATTGTTCATATGAAACTAAACCCACCTCATTCTATACTCAATTCAGTACGCTATGCCACATTTGGTAGAAATCGAAAGATATATAGGAATTTGGGTGCGACATTTACATTAAATCGGACGAAAATATATATGTGAGCTATATCAAAATCTGAACAGATTTTCAGGTTCATCATCATTCATCTAGACTTAGTTTAGTACGCCATGCCAAATTTCCTGAAAATCGAAAGATATATAGGGGATTTGGAGCACCATTTACATAAAATCGCTCGAAAATATATATGGGAGCTATATCTATATCTGAACCGAAACTTAGCACACATCATTCTGCAACTAATTCAGTACCCTATGCAAAATTTCGTGTAAATCGAAATATATATGCGGACTTTGGTGGCCCATTTACAAAAAATCGGACGAAAATATGTATGGGAGCTATACATAAATCTGAACCGATTTTTACGAAACTTGACACACATCATTATGGACCTAATTCAGTACGCTATGCCAAATTTCGTTCGAATTGAAAGATGTATAGGGACTTTGGTGTCTATATCGGACGAAATTATATATGGAGGCTATATCTAAATCTGAACCGATTTTCACCAAATTCAATAGGGTTCGTCCTTGGGCCAAATAAGTGACTTGTGCCAAATTTCATCCAAATCGGATCATAAATGCGACCTGTACCTTAACGACCTTAACATCTACAGACGGACAGACGGACATGCATAAATCGACTCAGAAAGTGATTCTATGCATATTCTCAAAAGGAACTATGTGTCTATCGCGTTTCCTTTTGCCTGTTACAAACATATGCACAAAGACATAATACCTTGTACCACAGTGTGGTGAAGGGTAAAAATAGCGCCATAATTACGGCCTCTGGAGCGACCAGAAAAACGGACAAAAATTATGTATTTGGTCCATTTCATCCCCTAAATATTAATCGATTTTTACCAAAAAACAATAGGGGTCTTCATTGGGCAGAACCCGCCCTACATGCAAAATTTCGTGACAATTGGTCCTTAACTTTGGCCTGTATCGGGTTTACAAATTATAATGGACAGACGGACGGACAGACACACAAGTCAAGACCGACTCAGCTAGTCGATATATGACGATCGGTATACTTAAAGGTGGATCGAGGACCAATATTTCGCAGCACAAAGCTATAATACCCTGACAACATAGTTGTGTGGGGTATAAAAATCCACGCCTATGTAAGGACACTAAAGAAATATATTTAAAAAATCTGCGCCAGTCCAATGACTCAAAAGAAATATATTTAAAAAAATCTCCGCCGGTTCAAGGACCCTAAGAATATTAGTTTAAGAATCCACGCCTCTGTCGAGACCCTGAATTCGAAAAATCCACGCCAGTATAGGGTCCCGGAAAAAATGTTTTTCAAAAAGCCACGTCAGTCTAAAGTCCCGGCAAAATATTAAAAAAACCCTTCACCAGTTTAAACACTTAGTATTCTCTAATTCCAATTTGACCATTTCTATGCAAAATTGTCCAAATTTCATTTCAACATTTCCCAACACAAAAAAGAAAAAAAAAACACACACACATTCACACATTTCTATGTACCATTTTGGCGGTAATTGAATTTCGTAACAGTTAAAATTTTCACTGAAACACAAAAAAAACTCAATTTTTCCCACCGATTTAAATGCGTACAAAGTGTTTGTAGGAAAATCCACCATCCGCTTACTGGCTGCCACCGCATACTGCCACTTGCATCATCATCATCATTTATTTTGTTGCAACACATTTTGTTGGTCGTTCGGTCGGTTGGTCGCTCGGTTACACAGTTGTTTCCCGGTATCATTTCATGTGACTACCATAGAGACTCATTGCTATTGTCTGACTTCCGTTGGCCATTTTTACTAGACACAGATACTGGGCGGACGGACGGGCGGACAGACAAACGGCATGGCAGGCAGGCAGTCAGCATGTAATGTTGTGGTTTCCGTCTGAATTCATACGGAACCCATTTCGTATGGCCGGGCTATACCGAAAAATTTTCATGTTCATGGACTTACAACTGAGAGTGGCTGCCCGGCTACTCCGGTTTTATTTTCTGTTCGTTTTTGGGAAGTGGTGGTGGTGTTGGAATTTTGTTACAATCCGCTGCCATGAGTGTTGAGTGTATGTGTAATGTTTTAAATAATTTTATTGCATATTTTAAGGGATTTGCATGTGTTACGAAATGTGGTAGTCGTTTTTGGGAGTGGGGGGGGGGGGGGGGGGGGGGGGGGAAAATGGTGCGCATATTTTATTCCAAATAATTGGACACACACAAAGTTTTATGTGCAACATTATGCAAGTAATGGCCATAAGGTAGGCAAATGGAAATTTTTGATGAATCAGGAATTAAAAATATAAACGTGAAAAAAGTATTTAAAAAAATAAAGTTTAAAAAAATTACGTCTTTTGATAGACCCTAAAAATAATTTTTTAAACCAGTGAGCGCAGCAGTATAGTCAGACGGGGCCGACCATACGATACCCTACACAACTACCACGGACCTCTAATTTTCTGCGGAGGTTTATTCTGAGTCGGGGCTATATTGAGTGATATTTGCACCCCCTTACTCGATTAGAGCTCAACAGCACCTCTTCATTACACTGGCATATTTCCGAATATTAGTAATATTCAGTACCGCGGGTTGTGTTGTTTCAATTTTGGCCTACAGATCGACTCGAATACTTCATCCCAATATTATAATCTGATCATCACCCAAACAAACAGGCGTTGTCCTTGGCCATACCTGGATCCTCATGGTAAATTTCAAAGCGATCAGCTCTATATTTCCTCCCTCTAGTGTGGTAATGGGTTACTAAATAACATATGAATACGTGAACACCTGTAAATATGTAAGTCTAACTCCTACATCCGAGTACATATGACAATTTAATTGGTATCAATTTAAAGGTCAACCACTCCTCTTGGATATACTGTCAACTTCTTGGATCTATGTCCTTCAGAAGTAAATATATACGCCATAGAATACAAATTTTGTCATTTTCACACAAAGGTCAGAGTCCATTTGACCCGCTAAATATTAACCGATCTTTATTAAAACTTATGCTTATTTGTTTGCCCGATCCCCCTCTCCATGTAGAATTTCTCGATGTTTGGACCATAATTGCAGTCTCTGGAGCGACCAGAAAACCAGACAAAAATAAAGTTTTTGGTCCATTTCATTCCCTAAATAATAACCGACCTTTAACAAAAACAATAGGGATCTTCATTGGCCAGAACCCATCCTAGATGCAAAATTTCGTGAGGATTGGTCCATAACTGTATCGCGTTTACAAATTATAATGGACAGACGGACGGGCGGACACACATGTCTAGAACGACTCAATTAGTCGAGATATGACGATCAGGTATACTTAAAGGTGGGTCTATGACCAATATTTCTTGGGGCTGCACAAAGCTATAGAAAGCTAAAAATGATGTTTAAAAAATCCACGCCTATTTATAGACCCTAAAATGATGTTTAAAAAATCCACGCCTATTGATAGACCCTAAAAATGATGTTTAAAAAATCCACGCCTATTTATAGACCCTAAAAATTATGTTAAAAAAATCCACGCCTTTTAATAGACCCTAAAAATTATCCAAATCCACGCCTCTGAAAAATATATTTAAAAAGTTTACTGCTTTTGACAGACCCTAAAAATATTTTGAAAAATCCTCGCCTCTTTGCAGACATCGAAAAATATTTGTAGAATTGTTTTTTTATTATTTTGTTTCTTTCAAACTCAAAAAAATAGATTTCAATTCTTAACGCCCTCACATCCATCACTGTTGACCTGATTTTGTCTTATGTCAGTTTTTCGAAGAAACTATAAAACGAATCTTCATTTGGACAAGTTTTCAAATGTTTGCACATCTTCAAAACAACCATCAATATTTGTCATCCTTTTGTCATTTTCTGTGCGAATGTGAGTGTGTGTGTGCGTTTTTTTATTTCTCTCATCGCCAACACAAGTGTCGATGTATTTGTTGAAAACTACACATTTTAACTCGGGCAGATAACACTTATGTTTCAATAATTGTTTGATCTATGTATTATTTGTGTAACTTTCAAAAAGGATATGGCAAGGATGTGCTCATACATGCACTCAAAGACACATATAAGTGAAGCAATTCGGGATATTTTTCGTGATTGTTTTTTTTTCTTTTTTACCTTCTGTTCTCAACATCTTGTCCATCCCTCATCCTTGAGATAAATTGACAAACGACATGTCCTTCGATATTTTTTTATTTTTCCAACATTCTTTCAAAATCGATACTTCTAGCTTTTGTTTCGAAACTAAATGGACAAGTTGTTCAATTTGTTCTGTCTACATCTGTAACTAATAGCTGTCATATTGTAATGTTAAGCAATTAGCTTGAAATAACTTTTTTATGTGGAAGGTTGTTAGGAGCTTTGTTTTTTTTTTATAATATTGAACATGTCTATATATTACATACATACAAATGTACGTTATTTGATTGGAAACACATAAAGTTCATTAGTCTGCAACTGACCACCTTTATATATTTTTTACGGTCTACCCTCGGTTATGGATTTTTATACCCTTCACCACTCTGTGGTACAGGGTATTATATCTTTGTGCATATGTTTGTAACAGGCAAAAGGAAACGAGATAGACACATGGTTGATTTGGGAATATGCATAGAATCACTTTCTAAGTCAATTTATGCATGTCCGTCCGTCCGTCTGTCCATTTTAAATTGTAAACAAAGTACAGGCCGCATTTACAATCCGAATCGAATGAAATTTGGCATAGGTCACTTATTTGGCCCAAGGACGAACCCTATTGAAATTGGGAAAAATCGGTTCAGATTTAGATATAGCTCCCACATATATTTTAGTCCGATTTAATTTAAACGGTCCCTATATATCTTTCGATTTGCACTAAATTTGGCACAGCGTACTGAATTAAGCATAGAATGATGTGTGCTAAGTTTCACGAAAATCGGTTCAGATTTATATATAGCTCCCATATATATTTTCGTCCGATTTTATGTAAATGGTACACCAAAGTCCCTATATATCATTCGATTTGCACGAAATTTGACATATGGTACTGAGTTAGATCCAGAATGATGTGTGCTAAGTTTCGTGAAAATCGGATCAGATTTGGATATGGTGCACGGAAGTCCCTACATATCCTTCGATTTGCACGAAATTTGGCACAGAGTAACGAATTAACTCTAGAACGATGTGTGTCAAGTTTCGAGACAATCGGGTCAGATTTAGATATAGCTCCCTTATATATTTTCGTCCGATTTAAGGTGAATCAGGCACCAAAGATCCTATATTCCCTTCAATTTGTACGAAATTTGGTACAGCGCACTGAATTGAATCTAGAATGAAGCGTGTCAAGTTTCGTGGAAATCGGTTCAGATTTAGATATAGCTCCCATATATATTTTCGTCCGATTAAATGTAAATAGTGCACCAAAGTCCCTATATATCACTCGAGTTACACGAAATTTGACACAGCGTAATGAATTAGGTCTAGAATGATATGCGTTAAATTTCCTGAAAATCGGTTCAGATTTAGATATAGCTTCCATATCTGACCAAATGAAAAATTTAGTATCGGTTGCAGAGTGGCATGTTTATGGATCCAATTTCATTTTACTGGACCTTTAAAAATACGACGTCTGTTAGGATTCATCTGTTGAATATACCCAAAGTGGTGAAGGATATCATATAGTCGGCCCCGTCCGACTTTACTACTTTCCTTACTGGTTTAAAAATAGTTTTACAGGGTGTCAATGCAGGCGTGATGTTTTAAATATTTTTCCAGGGTCGCAACACAGTCTTAGGCGTGCATTGTTTAAAATATTTTTCTCAGGGCCTAGGCTTAAAATTAATTTTTGCGGTCTACCTTTAGGCCTGGTCTTTAATTCTTTAAAAATTTATAGCCGTATACGATACAACATTACGTATACGTACCCCCAGTTAGTAGTAAAATAAATACTACAAACATTTTAGTTGTATCTCAGGTGGCGTATACATTGTGTCATTACTCATACGCAATATGGGCTTTGTATATGTGAAAAATCTATGCCTGTATAGACTTTTAAAAAAATCCAATCCAATATTACAAAATAGTTTATTATTATCTCAGGTGACGTATACATTGTGCCATTACTTATACACAACATAGAACATCGAATTAAAAATGCTTACTATTTTTTAATTTTTTGCTATAAAATCTATAAAAAAACGTTGCATACTTTTAGTTGTCATCCATGTGAAAATCATAGCAAAACCAACAATTTTAAATTTAACTCTCTTTATTGGCATTGTCTACCCATTTCACTATTAATCTGGGTTTTCCAACTCACCAACTTTATCGAAGCAAAAACCCCCTTAATTGAACTTTCACTTTTAGTTCAGTTCATTTCACTTCAATATTTTTTTTGTGTGTTGTGCTCTGCTCATTTCATTTTCAAGCAGATTTTTTTTTTTTTTTTTTTTTTTTTTTTGTTTAAAGCTTATTAAGATAATTTCACCTCAGTACACATCACCGCATTACATTGCAACACGGCGTGGCTTGGCATTGCATGGCACAACATATCACATCGTAGCCGCAGTCACATAGCATTGGCTAATGTCAGGGAGCAGTCAGCGCTAGCATGTTCATCGCCACCACCACCAACACAGTCATAATCATCATCATTATTGTTATTATCATTACGAGGAGCAGAAGGAGGAGAACTAGCGAGAACACCAGGTAAAACAGCTTCAGTGCTGGGCTTAACCTTGTTCTTTTTTCTCTCCCCGCTACGTTTTGGCTTTACTGAAATTGCTGTCATTACTCTCGCTTGGCATTTACAGGTAGGTGATGATGGTGGCGCGGTGAGCGGATGCTATGAACAAAAGAAACACCGGTCGGTCGATCCGTCCGTCCCTTCGATAGACATTATGCTCATCTCGTTTGTGTGCCACTGATTTCAATCGTATTTGAGTTCTGTTGTCAACCTTGAAGCTGATTATAATGACGGAGGAGCAGCATGGCAATGATGATGATTTCAATTCTCGTTCTTTTTATTCTTTGTGCAAATTATTTCTTTTATCCTTTTCAATTTGATGATGTTGAGCAATCATAAATGTTTAACATAAAAATATGTACGTATACAACGAACGACAGTCAAATGAATTGGGTCATTTTGTTGTTGTTCATTCGTGTTTTGTAATTTACATTTTACCCCTCAGCAACGTTATTGGCCCCCCAGCCATACACCAAGTCACAGCAATCCCTATGACTTCCTGACATTAGCCAGTTACCTTGTGTTGTTTTTTTCTCCTGCATTTTAAATGAAAAGGAAATTATGTTAAAGTAAAACTATGTACAAATGCAAAAAAGGAATTAGTTAAATGAGAGAAAGGGAGAGAGAGAAAAAATTAACAGCAACAACAACCGTCAGCATAACACACAATGTTGAGAAATGGCAAACGGAAACGGATGTAATAAAACTGAAATTGAAAGGTGTTGTTAATGGACATTAGTTACTTAACTCGGTGTGTAGAACTCTATGTTCTGTATGGCTTGGTGTGATATTAGTTTTGTTGTTTTCAATTTTTTTCCTATTTATTCATTATCTGCTGTATTTTCTTCCAGCATCAGATTAATAGTAAAAAGGGGAAAGCCAATTAAATGTTAATCCTTAATTAAATTTTCTCTAATGGTATGATTGCAAAAAATTTAGGAAATGTGTGAGGAAAAAAGTCCCTTGTGGTAATAGTCAAGGAAGCAAACGAATTAAATTATGAACTTGCAATAGTTATCGGGTGCGTATGAGTAACGTCACAACGTATACGCCACCTGATCACCATATAAAATATTTTATTATATTATGGGAATGCAATAGACAATTTTTTTTATCTAAAAATATGTTTTGAAGGACTCAGCACCCGCTTGAAATGTTTTAAATTAATTTCTTGGAACTACCAAAAATTGGTGTGAGGTGTGAATTTTTTTGGAATATCCTTTGAAGGTCTTTAGGGAAGCATGATTTTTTAGGGAACCGTGGATTTTTTTTAATTATTGTGATGGCCTATATAGAAGCTGGAACTTTTTAAAAATTGTTGTTAGTCTTTAGAGGAGCGTGAATTTATTTATATTTTTAACACATTTTTCAAATATTTTCATCTCTGGAAACATACACAGGAACAGATTGCTGCAAATATTTTGTCAATCGGTAAATTTGAATCGGTAACTAAAAGTAGAGTATGTTTTTCGTTGTATTTTAAAGAGAACACATTTCACTTTTTTCGGGGGTTCTCTGTTGCCTATGAAGAGCGTCGCAACTTGTACGTCATATGGCAAGGAATTTCTAAAAATATTTTAGGAGGATCATACGCAATTTCTGAGAATATTTTTCAAAGCCTTTCACTCAGTCAGAAATGTTTTCAAATATTTTTCAGGGATCCCCAATAAACATGGATATTTAAAATTATCTTTTTATTGACTCAATACAGGAGTGAAGTTTTGAAAATAGTTTTAGGAGTCCATACACAATTGGCGATTCTTAAAAATATTTTTTCAAGGCCCTACAAAGGCGTGAATTTATAAAACATATTTTGAAGGTCCTACCAAAGAATTGTATATTTAACAAATTATTTATGCAGAGACCCCAAATAGCCGTGGATTTTTTGGGAATAGTTTTGAATAGAGAGACAATGCAGGTAAGGTATTTAAAAATATTTTTCGGAGACCTAAGCAGGCGTGAATTTTTAAAAGTTTTTTTTTAAATGTCTCATAAAAGTCGTCTTAAAAAATTTAACCTATGGCGTGGAGCAGCTCTACACATTGGTATATTTTAAAACTATATATAAGACTACAAACAGATGTAGAATCCTAAAATATATATCTTCAGACTCCAAAAAGAGGTATATTAAAAAAAAATAGTGACTCCAAAAAGGAGTGGATGTTTTAAAACTAGTTTGAAGTGTTTCCAAAAATGGGTAGATTTCTTTCAAATAGGCGTGTATTTTTATACCTTCCACCATAGTATGGAGGGTATATTAGTTTTGTCATTCCATTTGTAACTCATCGAAATATTCATTTCCGACCCTATAAAGTATATAAATTCTTTATCAGGGTAAAATTCAAAGACGATCTAGCCATGTCCGTCCGTCTGTCTGTTGTAATCACGCTATCTTCTGAAAGAATTGAGATAGGGTGCTGAAATTTTGCATAGGGTTGTCTTTTGTCTGCAGGCAGGTCAAGTTCGAAGATGGGATATATCGGTCCACGTTTAGGCATAGCTCCCATATAAGGGTACCCGCCAAATTTTGGTATTTTGGGGTTCTTGAGCGCGTTTTTCAGCCGAATTCGCTGAAATTTGGTACTAAATGTCACAAAAGTTATAAGTATAGGTCCATATTTTCTGGTGGCCCCCATATAACGGTACCTCCTAGTTTTCAGTATTTTGGGGGTTTTGGTCGTATTTTTCCACCGAATTGGCTGTAATTTATTATTTTGAGTTCTTAATAGGTACCAAATCTCTCTACAAAAAATGTTGTATATAGATCCATTTTTTAGGGTAGCCCCCATATTAGGGTACCCCCCAATTTTCGGTATTTTGGGGTTCTTGAGCGCGATTTTCAGCCGAATTCGTTGAAATTTGCTACATTGGGTTCTTATTGGGTCCTAAATGTCTCCACAAAAAATTATAAATATAGGTTCACTTTTTCTGGTAGCCCCCATATAACGGTACCTCCCAATTTTCAGTATTTTGGGGTTCTTGAGCGCGATTTTCAGCCGAATTCGTTGAAATTTGCTACATTGGGTTCTTATTGGGTCCTAAATGTCTCCACAAAAAATTATAAATATAGGTCCACTTTTTCTGGTAGCCCCCATATAACGGTACCTCCCAATTTTCAGTATTTTGGGGGTTTTGATCGTATTTTTCCGCCGAATTAGCTGTAATTTAGTGTTTTGAGTTCTTAATAGGTACCAAATCTCTCCACAAAAATTATGAATATAGGTCCATTTTTTCGGACAGCCCTTATATAAGGGTACCCCCAATTTTCGGTGTTTTGGGGTTCTTGAGCGCGTTTTTCAACCGAATGTGCTGCAATTTGGTATTTTGTAGTCGTATATGGTAACAAATCTTGCTACCAAAAATTATTAATATTCGCCCCTTTTTTGGGGTAGTCCCCATATAACCCCTTTTTTATATTAAAATAGTTATCTGATTTGTTCCGCGTTTTGAGTTTGGTTCTAAGACTCTATTGTAATCATTTCATTTGCGGAGGATAGCGAGATACAAAATTAGAACGTAAGGTTCATAATGAACTATAGCCGCATTTAGACCTAGCCCCTGTGTGGAGGTTTCAGAAGGAGTGGACCGATATTCGCCATCTTCGAATTTGAATTATCAATTAAAAATTTCTGAAATTTGTATTATGGTTTACATAATCCGTTTTTAGACATGTCGGTATAGGTCCACTTTTTGGTATGTTCCCTATATTTTCATTTCTAGTACATATTTTGTATAGACTGTCAACATGCGTGGGTTTTTTACATATTTTTTCTAGACTGTCTTAAAGAGGCTGGATTTTTTGGATTTTTAAATTTGTTTCAAAAGGAAAAAAGAACAATTAGAGTAAGATTTCTCATTGGACACCATTGCGTATGATTATCGACAACACGTATACGTCATATTGGTGCTACTTCAAAAACTCTCCTTTTTATTTTCTTCAGAGTCTAAACAAAGACATGGATTTATTAAAAATATTTTCTTAAATTCACGCTTCTTGAGGGTCATTGAAAAAATTATTTTAAAAAATCCACGCCTTTATGGGGAGGTAGATTTTTTAAAAATATTTTTCAGTGACTCCAAAAACGGGTAGATCTGCAAACAGGCGTGTATTTTTTAATATTTTTTCCAGTGAGCTTAAAGAAGCGTGGATTAAAAAACAAGTGTATTTTTAATTTTCTTTTCAAAAAATCAACACTTAGAGTAAGATTTTTCATTGGACACCGTTGCGTATGATTGACGACAACAAGTATACGCCCTATTGGTACTACTTTAAATATTCCCCCTTTTTACTTTTTTTCAGAGTCTAAACAAAGACATGGAATTTTTTAAAAAATATTTTTTGAGAACCACCGATAGGAGTATTTCTTTAATTTTTTCTTAAGGGACAAACAATAGACGTTATTTTTAAAGACTTCCAAGAGACTTGTTTTTAAAAAAATATATATTGTTTTTTTTTCAGATATATATCAATTGGCATGGATTTATTTACAAATATGTTTTTCATGGATTTTTTAAAAAGGCTACTTTCATGAATTCGAATAGTAAGTATTCAAAACAGTTGAGAACTTAAACATTTGTCTTTAAAGCGTAACCATTAAATTGTTTGTATATTAGTGCGTATGATTAACAACAAAACGTATACGCTCTAAGAACTACTTCTTTTTTTTCCTTTTTTTGATTTGGCAATGAATAATTCACTTCAATTATTTATTATTATTGTTTAGTAACACATATATCAATTTTTGAATATATATCTTCGTGTGTTTATAACAATGCTGGTAAATGCTATAAGAAAGGCATTCATTCTCCGAACAAAAAAAAAATCTTCGAAAAAAAATATTTGTTTTTGAGCAAATAATTCAAACATTCAACTTTTCATGCCATACAAATCTTGTGTGAAAATATGCATGTTTTTTATGGCCAAAACAGTCGCTTCTTCTTCGTCAGGATTTTTTTATTGTCAATGCAATTCCAGATCGTTTGGTTTTTCCTTTAATGTTTTTTTTTTTTTTTTTTTTTTTTTTTTTTTTGGAAATTTCCAAAAATAAAAAAGTCACCAAACTAAAGTTCATTGTTCTCGTTTATATGCACTTGTGTTGAAATACATTCCAAAAGCAGTACACACTCACACACACAAACACATCTACAACTTGTACTTTTAATGTCGACGGGGGGTGCTAGGATTCTTACTTTTTTTGTTTGGTTGTCATTCCTGTACCAAAAAAAAAAAAAAATTGCCATGTGACGAAAAAGCGACCACCACGATGAAATTACTCACTTGTTTGAGTCAGTCAGTAAGTGAGTAGATAGATGGCTTACAGTGTTTGTAAATGCATGACTCTGTGTGTGTATGTGAGTGTGTTTGTGTGCGTGTTAAGTGCAAGTTAGTTAGTTGAATACGAGAATGCTCACTTGCTGTTCAACGATGCAGGAGTGTGTGTGTGAAAGTATTCCACACACACACTCTCTCACGCAGTGAGTGAGTGCCAGTTTATGTGGTTAAGTTGGGGTATGTGTGAATGGCACTAGCGACGCCATAAATTCAATGTTTTGTGGTTTTAAGTATCAAGCTGTGTCTCTCGACATTGTGCGTCTGTCCCCCCTCCCGTCGGTTTGTCTGTTTTTTTTTTTCGGTTCCGTAGTATATGGTGCGTCTGAGAGACGACACATATGGGTGGCTGTATGTGTCTATGGGATGTATGGTTGACTATTGAAATTTAAGAGATTGTGTGTGTGTGCGAGTATGTGTTGGGGATAAGTTTATCCCGTTGTTGTTCCACTGTAGGCGAACTGCCAGCCAAAAGACAAAAGAGACAATGCAATTTTAATGTTAAACCAAAGGAAAAAACCCCAAACGACCACGCCTACATGTTGTAGCAGACTATTGAAATGGTAATGTGGTCAAAGAAATGGAAACAGTGGAAAGGATTTTTTGAAAATAATTTTTTGAGGGGCTCAGAAAAGTCCTTGATTTTTAAAAAATATTTTTAGGGTGGATTTTTCAAAATATTTTTTTAAAACTCAGGCAAGTTCTTGATTTAAAAAAATCAGTGTATAAACTTAGGTGTGAATTTTTACAAAATATTTTTTTAAGGACTCAGACAAGTCCTTAATTTTAAAAAAAAAATATTTTTTTAATATATTTTCTAGGCGTGGATTTTTTAAAAGTATTTTTTGAGGTCTACCTACAGGCGTGGATTTTTTAAAAGTATTTTTTGAGGTCTACCTACAGGCGTGGATTTTTTAAAAGTATTTTTTGAGGTCTACCTACAGGCGTGGATTTTTTAAAAGTATTTTTAGGGTCCTTAGAAAGGCGTGGATTTTTTTAAAGTATTTTTAGGGTCCTTAGAAAGCCGTGGATTTTTTTAAATTATTTTTAGGGTCCTTAGAAAGGCGTAAATTTTTTAAAGTATTTTTAGGATCCTTAGAAAGGCGTGGAATTTTTTAAAGTATTTTTAGGGTCCTTAGAAAGGCGTGGATTTTTTAAAAAAAATTTTCGGTTCCATAGAAAGGCGTGGAATTTTTTAAAGTATTTTTTGGGTCCTTAGAAAGGAGTGGATTTTTTAAAAGTATTTTTTGGGTCCTTAGAAAGGAGTGGATTTTTTAAAAGTATTTTTTCAGGGTCCTTAGACAGGCGTGGAAGTTTTAAAAATCGTTTTTCAGGGTCCTTAGAAAGGGGTGGAGGTTTTAAAAATCGTTTTTCCGGGTCCTTAGAAAGGCCTGGATGTTTTAACAATTGTTTTTCGGGATCATAAAAAAGCGTAGATGGTTTAAAAATCACTTTTAAGGGTCCTTTGAAAGGCGTGGGGTTTTTATCCTTAGGTGTGTTTCTTTTAATATTTTCCCAGTCCCGATTTTTTAATATATGCAATATTTCTAATTGTGCACCATTGCGTATGATTGACGTCAACACTTATACGTTACATTATTTTTGCTTAAATATTCTCCATTTCCTTCTCTCTTTCCACTGTTCTTTCCTCAACATTGGCAAACCATTTTCGGTTTATTTGGTTACACATGCATTTCTGGTTCCGTTCTTCCGTTTGTGGTAGCGACAATGCAATGCTCCTTACAGCATCGGAATATCGTTGCTTTTGTACAGCATTTGCTGTGGTTGCCATTTGTTTAAATCATTTAGCATGAAATTGTAATTTCCACCAAAATGCAGAGTAGCAGAGAATTTAAAAGCTTTGATGGCATGCTTAATGCAAAACAAACCTTATTTTATTACCTTCCCGAGAACGTTAGTGGCTTGTGTGGCTATGGGCGACACTCATACACCCATATGCGAATAATAAATCTGCATATCCTTTTTTGACTGATGAGAATTTATGCTAATGCAAATATCCTTGGGAAAGCCATCTAATTTCCATTTAGCTTTGGAGAACGATGAAGCATTCTCTGTTTTCTTTTTTCACATTAGTAGAAAACATATGTTCGAGATAAGTTATCTCATCTATGGCATTGGCAACATCTGTGATTGATTTTTGCTTTATTATCTAAAGGCAACGGCAAAATACAATGGCAGATATTGAAAATTGACTCCAATACCCATGCAAAAAAAAAACAAAAGATTTATGACTATTCCCCCCCTTCTCATCTCATCACATCATTTCCCCCCAACGAGAATATTCATAATCTTTGCCCTGAGAGTATATCGTAAATCATTTCCAGGGCGATAATTTTTCTTCAATAAATCTTTACAATTCACAGAATTGTCTTTACGGTGGATCTGCTTTGTTATATGGGGTAGCAAATGACTTTTTGATATTTTCTTCCTATTTTTTTTTTTTCATTTTTATTTCTTCTTGGATGCGATAGCATCTTATGAAAATTCATAAACTATTTGATTATTGGAATATGATTATTTGAAAGAAGGATGGAAAGCGACATTCGTATACCTATCAAAATTCGACAAATGTTACACAGCCATAAAATATCACTTCTGATGCCATCAGAAATATTCATATCTGGAGGGTAGAAAACTATCAATGGCTGGTGATGATGGCTAGGAATATTTGATTTTTCTCACAAATGACATTATAAATATTCATTAATTTTTACGATTTTGAAAATAAATGCTGCAGACAAAAAGGATAATAATAATAATAAAAACCATATTTCATTGGTGATGGGGTTAGGCAAATATTTTTTTAATGTATTTGGAGATTTAAAAATAATCGCAGGAATAGATTTAAAAAAATGTTTAGGAGTCGAAACACATTCTTTGAATTTTAAAAATTCTATTTCGGAGAATTCAAAAGAACCGTAGATTTTTTAAAATATTTTCCAGAAGTGAAAAACAGCAGTGACATTTAAAAAAGATTTTCTAGATTTAAAAACAAAAATATTTTAGCAACTCAACTCAAGCTTGCATTTTTATACCCTACGCGGCGTTAAAAACTCTTGGGGCTGCATAAAGCTATAATACCCTGACAATAGGGTATTATAGCTTTATGCAGCCCAAGAGTTTTTAACGCCGCGAAAACGTCGACTAGCTGAGTCGATCTTGGCATGTGTGTCCGTCCGTTTGTCCGTCTTTCCATTATATTTTGTAAACACGATACAGGCCACAGTTATGGTCCTTAGAAAGGACCATAACTGTGACCTTTCTAAGGACCATAACTGGACAAATCTTAACGAAATTTTGCATGTAGGATGGGTTCTGGCCACTGAAGACCCCTGATGTTTTTGGTAAAGATCGGTTAATATCTAGTGGGTGAAATGGACCAAATACTTAATTTTTATCGATTTTTCTGGTCGCTCTAGAGGCCGCAATTATGACCCAAACATCGCCAACATAAAGAAGGGGATCGGCCAACATAAAGAAGGGGATCGGACCAAAGAATAAGCATGCCTGTTTTGATAAGGATCGGTCAATATTTAGCGGGTCAAATGGACTCTGGCTTTCGTATGAAAAATTACAAAATTTGTATTCTATAGCGTATAGATTTACCCCAGAAGGACATAGACCCGAAAAGTTGTTGGTATATCCAAGGGCAGTGGTTGACCTTCAAATTGATGCCAATTATGTGGTCGTATGTACTCAGATGTGGGAGTTACACTTAAATATTTACAGGTGTTTATGTAATCAAATATTATTTAGTAACCCTTTACACACTAGAGGGCGGAAATATAGCGCTGATCGCTTTAAATTGTTCCATGAAGTCCCAGTTATGGTCAAGGGTAACGCCTAAAATTTTCGGTGCCGATCAGTTTTTTTTCGAGTCGATCTATAGGCTCCAGTGGGAATAAGAAGATCACAACACAAGGGAAGGGAATCTGGACAAGTAATTAAAAGGGCTGTACTGAACATTAGTAATAATTGTCGCCCTCTAGTTGGTCCAGATGGTTCAAATAACGCAAAATATTGCCTAAGCTCAGAATATAGATCCACAGAAAGTTAGTTTTTCGTGAAAGCTGTGTAGGGTATAATATGGTCGGCCCCGTCCAACTATACTGAAATATCTAAATAATTCAGATGAAAGCCGTAAAAAATTAGGATTTAGTCAATCGTTTTGAATGATGCAAAAGATATGATAATACAAGCCATAGGGTAAGCAATAATAATAGGGGAAAATTTGATATGGTGAAATATGGCTAAGGGAGCGTATGACTGGTGGCAGTATATATACGCCCTTATGGAATGTAAACAGGAGTGATTCTTTTTAAATATTTATTTCAGGGACCACATACAGGCATGGATTTTTTTTTTTTTTAATTTCCGAAGGCTATCAACAGGTGGATTCAGAAAACTTTTGGGTTTTTAAAAACTAAATATAGTTCCTGACAGTTTTCCTGATTTTATATTTTAAACCTTAGGGGAAGGGGGCGAATGACTTGTGTCAGTATGTATATGCCACAGTGGTATTCGGTGTGAAAAGTAATCTTGTATTTCAATACATTTCTAATATAAACCATGTGCACATTTGGGCCCCAGTAAATAGCTATGCCTGATTTTTATACCCTTCACCACACTGTGGTACAGGGCATTATGTCTTTGTGCATATGTTTGTAACAGGCAAAAGGAAACTAGATAGACAGATGGTTCATTTTGAGAATATGCATAGAATCATTTTCTAAGTCGATTTATGCATCTCCGACCGTCTGTCTTAAATTGTACAGGTCGCATTTATGATTCGAATAGGATGAAATTGGGCACAGTTCATTCGTTTGGTCCAAGGACGAATCCTATTGAAATTGGGAAAAATCGGTTCAGATTTAGATATAGCTCCCATATATATTTTCGTCCGATTTAAGGTAAATGGTGTACCAAAGTACCTATATATATCTTTCGATTGGCACGAAATTTTGTATAGCTTACTGAATTAAGCCTAGAATGATATGTGCTAAGTTTCGTAAAAATCTGTTCCGATTTAGATGTAGCTCCCATATATATTTTCGTCTGATTTAATGGAAATGGTGCACCAACGACCCTATTCATCTTTCGATTTGCACGAAATTTGGTATAACGTACTGAATTGAGCCTAGAGTAATGTCTGCCAAGTTTCGTGAAAATCGGTTCAGATTTTGATGTAGCTCCCATATATATTTTTGCCCGATTAAATGTAAATGGTGCACCAAAGTCCCTACATATCCTTCGATTAGCACGGCGCAATGAATTGTGTCTAGAATAATGTGTGCTAAGTTTCCTGAAAATCGGTTGAGATTTAGATATAGCTCCCATATATGTTTTCGTCCGATTTATGGTAAATGGAAAATCGGTTGAGATTTAGATATAGCTCCCATATATGTTTTCGTCCGATTTATGGTAAATGGAAACTTAACACACACTAGAATGGTGTGTGTTAAGTTTCCTGAAAATCGGTCCAGATTAGAATATAGCTCCCATATATGTTTTCGTCCGATTTAATGCAAATGGTGTACCATAGTCCCTATATATCCTTCGATTTGCACGATTTACATATCCTTCGATTTGCACGAAATTTTGCAAAGCGTACTGAATTGAGTTTAGAATGATGTGTGCTAAGTTTCGTGAAGGTCCCATACATATTTTCGATTAACACGAAATTTTGCACAACGTATCAAATTGAGACTTGAATGACGTTATTGGGTTTTGTTGAAATTGGTGCAGATCCAGCCAACGGGTGTCTGATTGAGATTAAATTTTTAACAGTGCGACGTTCCCAATATCGTGTATCAATTTTGCTATAAATCGTTTTCCATAAATTTGTCCCATGGTACGAAGACGACTCTAAATCTGCCCGAATTAAATGTATCATATGTTGCAGAAAGACATGAGTATGTTCCTTCGAGGGAATATTGACATACAATTGTAAGGATACATATGTACAATATATACAAAGTGGTGAAGGGTATCATGTAGTCGGCCTTGTCCGACTTTACTACTTCCCTTACTGGTTTAAACTAATATTTTTGGAACTGATCTCTGGCGTGGATTTTTAAAAGTAATTTTTAAAATCCAAAACCTAAACATACATATTTTGAAAACATTTCATACATAAATTTACTTAAATCCTGAAAGATTTCTTATTAGGCACCATTGCGTATGATTGACGTTAACACGAATACGTCACATGTTCACGATCTTAGAAAATTAATAAATAAAGCGTGGATACTATTTTTCAGGGCCTGTAGACCACATGGATTTTTAAAAATATTTTTCCAGGGCCTGTAGACAGGCGTGCATCTTTAAAAATATTTTTCCATAGCCTGTAGACAGGCGTGGATGTTTAAAAATATTTTTCCAAGGCTTGTAGACAGGCGTGCATCTTTAAAAATATTTTTCCAGAGCCTGTAGATAGGCGTGGATATTTAAAAATATTTTTCCAGAGCCTGTAGATAGGCGTGCATCTTTAAAAATATTTTTCTAGGGTCTGTAGACAGTTGTGGATTTTTAAAAATATTTTTCATTGGATTCTTTAAAAATATTTTCAGGGTCGTTTCCAAAACGTTTATCAACTTTCCTCCACAAATATACATTTTTTCAGATCTAATTTACACCTTCCTTTTGTCCTTATTCCACTTTCCCTGCTAAACTCTTTCTAATTAAATATAATACATTATAAAATATACATTTTTGCGATTTGCATTTGTAAATAATTGTTGAAATCCATTATCACGAAAATCCATTAGATATTTTGTGTAGACCAAACCAAAAATGCACATATTTTTTGAAGTATACTTTTTGGGGGTTGCTAAAGCAATTTAATGAGGGGCAAAAAGGAGGCCATTAGTAGTAGATTTATACAAATGTATCTAAAGCTTTATGCACTACTAATTAGAACAATAAGTCTCTTAACTCAAACCAATAACGCATTAAAAATCCCCCCTCCAACCCAACTAAATCCTAAAACTATACTTTAAAAATATTGAAATATAATTAAATATTTCATAAAGCCTAATGGTATGCTATAAATACATTAATTTTTATGTGCAGTTTTAGAATGGATGTAGGACATATCACAAAACGCACAAATACACACACACAGGCTCATACTCATAATGCTACACAATTGGCTGGATACATATACAGACATATTTATACATATATGTATGTTGATATGTGTATATGTGTATGTAATTCTACTAAATAAAATAAATAACAAATAATTGCCATAACAATGCATTTTTTGTATTTTCTACTCGTTTTCATTATAATTTCATGATAATACAGATCTGTCCAATTGGCCCAATAACTAGCCATGGCTAGCCACAACAAGAGCATTATTGCAATATCACAACAAATTTCGTTTATCTACTTATATATATATATATATATATATATATGGTATATTTATATATCTATATAGATATTTATTTATATATGCAAGCTGTGTGTGTGATTTCCATATAAAATATGACAACAATCATCCATCCATACATCCGACCATCCATCAATTGAAATGCCATTGATTTCAATTGTTATAATTTCATGAATACAATTCCATTAAAATGTTTTGGTATTTTAATGCGTTAGCATTTATTTGGTTTTTTTTATTTATAAATAATTTAGTGTAAATATGTATGTGTGTGTGCATAAACAGCAATTAAATAGGTTTACATTTTTATTAAAGTATATTTTTAGTATGACCTTAATGGTTTATTGGCATAATATTTGCTTTACTTGAGACAATGAGATATGAAGTAGGTCATACGCCTTAAACAAATAATTTTAAAAATATATTAGGTTCTTTGGTGGAACATTTACATTCAATAGCACGAAAATATATATGGGAGCTATATCTAAATCTGAACCGTCATTCTAGACTTAATTCAGTACGCTATGACAAATTTCGTGCAAATCGAATGATTTTCAGAGTCTTTGATGTACCAATTACATAAAATCGGATGAAAATATATATATGGGAGCTATATCTAAACCTGAACCGATTTTCACGAAATGTATTACACATCGTTCTAGACGTAATTCAATACGCTATGCCAAATTTCGTGCAAATCGAAAGTTATATAGGGACTTTGGTGCACCATTTACATCAAATCGGACGAAAATATATATGAGAGCTATATCTAAATCTGAACCGATTTTCACGAAATGTAACACACATCATTCTAGACTCTATTCAGAATGCTGTGCCAAATTTCGTGCACATCGGAAGATATTTAGGGACTTTGGTGCACCATTTACCTCAAATCGGACGAAAATATATATGAGAGCTATATCTAAATCTGGACCGATTTTCACGAAATATAACACACATCATTCTAGGGCTAATTGATTGCGCTATGCCAAATTTCGTGCAAATCGAAGATATTAAGGGACTTTGGTACACCATCTACCTTATATCGGATGAAAATATATATAGGAGCTATATCAAAATCTGAACCGATTTTCACGAAACTTTGCACACATCATTATAGACCTTATTCATTACACTGTGCCAAAATTCGTGTAAATCGAAAGATATATAGGGACCTTGGTACACCATTTACATTAAATCGGACGAATATATATATATGGGAGCTATATTTAAATCTGGACCGATTTTCAGGAAACTTAACACACATCATTCTAGACTCTATTCAGAATGCTGTGCCAAATTTCGTGCACATCGGAAGATATTTAGGGACTTTGGTGCACCATTTACCTCAAATCGGACGAAAATATATATGAGAGCTATATCTAAATCTGGACCGATTTTCACGAAATTTAACACACATCATTCTAGGGCTAATTGATTGCGCGATGCCAAATTTCGTGCAAATCGAAAGATATATAGGGACTTTGGTACACCATCTACTTTAAATCGGATGAAAATATATATGGGAGCTATATCTAAATCTGAAACGATTTTTACGAAACTTAGCACACATCATTCTAGACTCTAGTCAGAATGCTGTGCCAAATTTCGTGCACATCAGAAGATATTTAGGGACTTTGGTGCACCATTTATCTCAAATCGGACGAAAATATATATGAGAGCTATATCTAAATCTGAAACGATTTTCACGAAACTTAGCACACATTATTATAGACGCAATTCAGTACGCTATGCCAAATTTCTTGCAAATCGAAAGATATATAGGATCTTTAGTGCAACAATTACCTTAAATCGGATGAAAATATATATGGGAGCTATATCTAAATCTGAAACGATTTTTCCCAATTTCAATACGGACAGACGGACATGCATAAATCGACTCAGAAAGTGATTCTATGCATATTCTCAAAAGGAGCCATGGTTCTATCTCGATTATTTTTGCCTGTTACAAACACATGCACAAAGACATAATACCCTGTACCACAGGGTGGTGAAGGGTATAAAAACCACATCATTAGATACGTCGTGAAAAAATATTTTTAAAGAATCCCAGGTATGCTTATTATTTGGCCCGATTCCTTTCTCCATGTAAAAATTCGCGATGTTTGGGCCATAATTGCGGCCACTGGGGCGACCACAAAATCGGATAAAAAAATAAAATTTTTGGTCCATTTCAACTCCTAAATATAAACCGATCTTTATCAAAAACAATAGGGGTATTCATTGGTGCCAGCTTATCCTAACTGTGGCCTGTATCGTATTTACGAATTATAATGGACAGGCGGACTGACACACATCGGACAGACACACATCGACTCAGCTGGTCGAGATATGACGATCGATATACTTAAAGGTATACCAATATTTCGCGGCGTTATAAACTCTTCAGACTGCACAAAGCTTTAATACCCTGACAACATAGTTGTGTAGGGTATAAAAATAGGCTCAAAATATGGTTTTTTACCACGCCTATCCCTGAAAAAATATTTTTTAAATCGCCGCCAAAAGGCCTAGAACTTTACGCTTCAAAATATAAAGTCCATGGTTCTGGCTCTTGACCCACTTTTCAAAATAATATTCGAACCCATGAACTCTAAACTCCATATCTAAGTGAAAAGAACAAAAAGCCAATAATTTAAAAAAGGAAGAAGAGGAAGCAAATACTTGCAACAAAAAAAACTAATTTATATCTATGTACGCCCCCTTAAAAATGACAATAACTTTGCAAGAACGCAGAAAAAAAACCGAGAAAAATCGCTTATGAAAATATTATACTAACACATATTTTCAAGTAGCTCCTTCACCTCATCCTTCCCCACTCCCTTTCATATCTGCACCATGCAAAACACCTATATACATAATACGTAGAGTATGTCGAAAAATATGTCACAGATGTGTGGCGTGTCTAAGATATTTGAAAAAGAGATCTAAGAGTAGAAACACACACACTTGCACACTCTCACTACCAACACCTCCTATCTGACATTCACATACATATTAAACAAATGCCATTATGTAGCAAAACAATATTCACATGTACATGTATGCTATGCTCTGCTATATGTGTGTATGGGAGTGTGTTCGTATGTATTATGTGTTTATGTCACAGAATGCTCTTAAGTTACGGCTATATGCAAATTTTCAAATATTTTCAATGTAACAATGGGAACACAAGAATAAAAACAAAGAAAAAATGAAAAGAAAAAAAAAAACATTTAGGAATTTTCTCTACCATTCCAGAGCTAGACATGGTGCACACACCTCCACACACACACACACACCCACAATGAATGACATTAACACTAAACTTTTCTACATGGCCGCCATACATAGACATAAATGTATGCATATGTGTATACATGATCTAACCATACACACACACGTACACACCCATAAACTTTCAAATATTTATGTGACTTTATGTCGCCCTGGAACGCTTGCTTTTTCGTGTGTGCCTCACCTAACCGCCAAACCGCAAGATAGGTTTTCGGTTAGGTTGCGTTTTTTTTTTTTTTTTTTTTTGTTTTTGTTCTATCTCTCCTTTCTATGGCATAGCGCATAAATACCAACACATACCAAGATAATGTGTTACTTTGGCATCTCAAGGATGTAGATGTACGTTATGGGGATAAGTCCAATGATAAGATTGCCAAGCAGATGAGGAAAACGGAAATTGGGTAAATGGAAATAAGCCAGAGAATTTTGTGCTGGGGGCCAAGGGGAAAGTGAGAGATAAGAAAAAAGGCAGCGACACAATTAATGCATTTCTTGCCTGATATTTAGAGGAAATGAAAATCAAACATTTTTAAATACAATATTTTAAAAAATTACACGCCTAAGGATTGTCTTACAAAAATATTTTAAACCAGTAAGGAAAGTAGTAAAGTCGGACTGGGCCGACTATATGATACCCTTCACCAATTTGGATATATTGTACATATGCATCGTTACAATTGTATGCCAATGTTCCCTCGAAGGGATATACTCATGTCGTTCTGCAACCTATGCTAAACTGCGTACCATGGGACACATTTATGGAAAACGATGTAAAGCAAAATTGATACACGATATTCTGTACGTCGCACTGTTAAAAATTTAATCGCAATCAGACACCCGTTCGAAATACATGTGGAAGCTTTGGCTGCATCCGCACCAATTTCAGCAAAACGCCATAACGCCATTCAAGTGTTAATTTGATACATTGCGCAAAATTTCGTGTTAATCGGACAAACATTAGGAGTTTGGTGCAAATCGAAGGATATATAGTGACTTTGGTGCAACATTTACATTAAATCGGACGAAAATATATATGGGAGCTATATCTAAATCTGAACCGATTTTCAAGAAATGTTATACACATCATTGTAGACTCAATTCAGTTCGCTATACTAAATTTCGTGCAAATCGAAGGATATTTAGGGACCTTGGTGCCCCATTCACCTAAAATCAGACGAAACTAGATATGAGAGCTATATCAAAATCTGAACGGATTTTCAGGAAACTTAGCGCACATCATTCTAGACTTAATTCAGTACTCTGTGCCAAATTTCGTGCAAATCGAAGGATAGTTAGGGACTTTGGTGTCCCATTCACCTAAAATCAGACGAAAATATATATTGGAGCTATATCTAAATCTGAACCAATTTTCACGATACTTAACACACATCCCTCTAGACTTAATTCAGTACGCTATGCCAAATTTCGTGCAAATCGAAATATATATAGCGACTTTGGTACACCATTTACATTAAATCGGTTGAACATATATATGGGAGCTATATCTAAATCTGAACCGATTTTCACGAAACTTAACACAAATTGTTCTACACTTAATTCAGTACGATATGCCAAATTTCGTGCAAATCGAAGGATATTTAGGGACCTTGGTGCACCATTCACCTAAAATCGGACGAAACTATATATGGGAGCTATATATAAATCTCAACCGATTTTCACGATATTTAACACACATCGTTCTCGACCAAATTCAGTACGCTGTGCCAAATTTCGTACAAATCGAATGATATATAGGGACCATGGTTCACCATTTAAATTAAATCGGGGGAACATATAGGCAGTGTTGCCAAAACTTTGTTGAGGAAAAATGCTAGATTTTGTTGAAAAAAATGCTAGAAAATGCTAAAAATTTTAAAAAAGTGCCAGAAAAAAGTGCTAAAAATTTCTAGACCAAATTGTTAATATTTAACTATGAAATATTAATCAGAAACCCCATTTATTCTTAACGACAATTCGTTGTCGATTTAGCCATGTCCGTCCGATTGAGGTCGCAATATTGAAGACAGAGCTTTGGAATTTTGCACATACGTTGGTACTACTCCTATGAGATTTGATATTGAAAATGGAATATATTGGTCGTTTTAGGGTACACCATCCCCCAATATTTGTTTTTTAGTCTTTTAGGCACATTTTTATACCCTCCACCATAGTATGGAGGGTATATTAGTTTTGTTTTTCCGTTTGTAACGCATCGAAATAATCATTTCCGACCCTATAAAGTATATATATTCTTGATCAGCATAAAATTCTATGGCGATCTAAGCATGTCCGTCTGTCCGTCTGTTGTAATCACTCTAACGTCTAAACGAGTTGAGATAGATCGCCAAAATTTTGCACAGAGTCGTCTTTTGTCTGCAGGCAGGTCAAGTTCGAAGATGGGATATATCGGTCCACGTTTAGGCATAGCTCCCATATAAGGGTACCCCCAAATTTTCGGTATTTTGGTTCGGTATTTTGGTTTTTGAGCGTGGTTTTCAACCGAATTCGCTGAAATTTGCTACATTGGGTTCGTATTGGGTACTTAATGTCTCCACAAAAAATTATAAATATAGGTCCATATTTTGGGATAGCCTCCATATAAGGGTACCCCCAATTTTTCGGTATTTTGGGGGGTTTGATCGCATTTTTCGACAGAATTCGTTGAAATTCAGTACTTTGAGTTCTAATTGGGTAGCAAATCTCTATACGAAAAATTATACATATATATGTAATTTTTTTCGGGTAGCCCCCATATAAGGGTACCCCCCAATTTTCGGTATTTTAGGGTTCTTGAGCGCGGTTTTCAACCGAATTCGCTGAAATTTTGTACATCGGGTTCTTATCGGGTACCAACTATCCCCACTAAAAATCATAAGCATAGGTCCACTTTTTCTGGTAGCCCCCATATAAGGGTACCTCCCAATTTCCAGTTTTTGAGGGGTTTTGACCAAATTTTTTCACCGAATTGGCTGTAATTTAGTAATTTGAGTTCGTATTGGATAGCACATCTCTTCACAAAAAATTATAAATATAGGTCAACTTTTTCAGGTAGCCCCCATATAAGGGTACCAGAAATTTTCGATATTTTGAGGTTCTTGAGCGCATTTTTCAACCGAATTCAACCAAAATTTCAACCAAAAATTATTAATATTCACCCCTCTTTAGGGGTAGTCCCCATATAACCCCCTTTTTTATATTAAAATAGTTATCTGATTTGTTCTGTGTTGCGGTTGGGTAGTAGTTACGGGAAATAGTCAATTTTTACCCCACAAAGACCTTCTAAAGATACTGTGATAAAAAACTCAAATATGACGATAATGAAATATATTGGTAGATATTTACGCATCTCCTCAAAATAGTGATACCTCCTGAAGGAAAGAATTGGCATAAACAATTAATATATTGGGTTCTAAATTG